>NC_089788.1:65540219-65595219 GCF_040412425.1 Macrobrachium rosenbergii | reverse complement strand
GATGATTTGCTCCAGAACAGCACCGCAGGCGACGTTACTGGCGTCTGTCGTCAGCTGGAGGGGAGCCTTGGGATCCTGGTGTGCCAAGGCGGTTGCCTTGTGTGAGGGCGCGGCCTTCGTCAGGGAAAAGGCCTGCTGCTGGCTGGGTCCCCAAGACAGGGACTTCGGTTGACCTTTTAGGACTTCCGTCAGGGGGCCGTGGTGTGCACGATCCCGGGATGAACCGCCTGTAGAAGTTTACCATCCCAAGGAACTCCTGGACGGCCTTGATGGAGGTGGGTGTCGGGAACTTGGCCACGGCTGCCACTTTCGATGTAAGAGGGCGGACGCTCTGTCGGAGACACCTCGTGACCTAGGAATTCTGCTTTCTGGACGCCGAAGGTACACTTGTCGAAACGGACGACGAGGCCGGTCTCTTGGAGGCGCTTGCGCCCCACGTCGACTAGCAGGCCGAAGTGCGCCAGAAAATCGGCCCCCAGGAGTGGGGTTCCTCGTCCTTGACGATGAAGTCCCAGGAGTAACTCTGGCCAAGGATGGAGATCGACAGGAGCCTGGTGCCGTAGGAGAGGATGGGGTTCCGTTGGCGGCCGTCAGAAAGCGGCCGGGTCTGGTGTCTGGTTGCGGTCCTCTCTGGATGCTGGGAAGACCGATTTAAAGGCTCCTGTGTCGACCAGCATCATCCTGCCGGAGACGGTGTCGCGGACGTAAAAACCTACTGTTTTGAGGCCCTGGGTTCTTCGGCTGCCATGGCGGCCTGTCCTGCTGGCCGCCGCCACCCCGTTTTTGAGCGGGTGAACGAGCAGGGCGGCAGGCAGTTTCGGGCGTCCTTTCCGAACCACTTGTGGTAGCGACAGAAGCCCGGGACCTCCATCTGCTGTGGTTCGGTGGACGTCTGTTGGCGATGGCATTGACAGGCTGCTCTACGTCCTCTTCAGGCTGGACGGAGCTGACCGGCTGTGTGGCCGGTTTTAGCCGCTGTGAAGCCTTGACGGAGTCTGTGAGGTGTTGCGCCGTCTCTATGAGGTCCTCGATGGGCATGGTGTAGGGGTGAGCGATCTGGTTGCGTACCTCCGGGAGGAGTTGGCGAAGGTAGATTCCCGTGTGAAGCTTATCTCCTGCCGCTTCTTTGTGCCACCCAAGTCTGGTAGTGACAGGAGATCTACGACCATGCCCCAAGCGTCTCTTGAATTGAGGTCGTGGCGTGGGTTTATGGCAAGGTTGATAGCACAGGCGGCCCGCTCGGCGATGGGCAGGAGCAAGCTTCGAGGAGGAACTTTTTGTGGTGCTGTATGTGAGGGTGTGTGTTTGGGTACTCGTGAGATGAGTTTTCTGTACACGTCCTCCGGAAGGGCGTTGAGCACTGTGTCGGCCTGTAGGATTTCGTCTGTGAGGTCCGCGATTCTGAAGTGGCTCTCCACCCTGCGCAGCCATATCGATGGGTTCCCCTGCGTAAACGGCGGCAGCTTTACGGTGAGGGCGGCCCGCGATTGTGTTGCCCGGCTGTCGTGTGTTCAGGGCGCTGGTGTGGAGTTGCGGGAGGGCCTCGATGCGGGGGCGGGCGGGGCTGTGATGGGAGGTAGGTAAACCTCCGAGTCCGCGGGGTCCGCGTTTAATTGCATGAAGGAGGGGATATCCGCGTCCATGCTCGCTCCTTTGACCCCTTACTGGGTGGGGATTTTCGCGTCAGTACGCACTTTTCGTGCGCCCGTGTGGTTCCGCTAGTGGCGCTGGTGGGAATGCGCCGGCGAGTCAGCACGCTCAAACGCTGGTTACAGCGCCGTGTTTAGGCCGCTAAGGCGTTTTGGAGAAATCCTGGAGCCAAGACTGAGTCGCCGTGTGAGTCCGCTAATGGCTCCGGGATACTCGGGTCACCACTGTAAGGTGTCAAAGAAACGAGCAGGTAAAAGTTACTGCTACTTTATTACAGATCCAGCCAGCTTATATTGCGGCCGAGTGACGCCGGGCCGCGAGAGACAATGGAATTGACTGTGACCTGAGGTCGAAACAATAAACAATAATATGCAGTGAACGAGTACAAATTACAATACAAAACATACAGAGCTACAATATGGATACAGTCTTGATGCCTGTGAATGAAGAAACATGTGATACACAATGTGTGACATTCGTATAAATACCATAAAGTAAAAATGATTAAAATGCGTGACCTGGCACGTTTTAGGCGTGACTAATTGAGCTTGAAGAAAATGGGAAGTCACCAAAGAAAACAAGCTCAGCGGAGACTTAATTAATGGCGCCGCCGAAACACTATCCTGGCGCCGATGTGGTGACTTTACACACACACATATATATATATATATATATATATATATATATATATATATATATATATATATATATATATATATATATATATATATATATATAAAGTGGCCAGGAGATTCATATGTATACTATATATATATATATATATATATATATATATATATATATATATATATATATATATATATATATATATGTGTGTGTGTGTGTGTGTGTGTGTGTGTGTGTGTGTGTGTGTGTGTGAGCGTGTGTGTGTGCTTAGAGAGTCCGAATTAGGATCTACTAATGTAAAGTGGACAACATTACCAATATCTGTAACAACTTTACTCAAGGTTATTAATTATAAAAAGCAATTATTTGTCTGAAATATGCAACACCTCGTTTTTATCTTTTTTGTTGATTTTTAATGATATCCCGTTAAAACTGTGTTACAAGTTTTAAGTTACCCTTAATGTCTGTTTTTCTTTATCCATGATGTATACAGCACAATTTTGTGAGGAGGATGGACAATTATCTCCACAATGTATACTGTACACTTTGCTTCTTTATAACATCCATCGTGATCTGGTTCACTACACTTAACACAGGTGGCAGGCTTGCCTTACAGATTCTGCCTACAAGATCCTAACATATGATCATATTCTTGACAATAAAAACATCTCCTCGGTCTTGGGATATGTTGTTTATCCTTAAAATGTAACCATGCAGCTTTCATTACATTAGGCCAGAGGGTAGAATTAAATGTGATAATTAAATCTGTGAGTGGAACTGAGGCGCCACTGATCTTTTCCTTCATACTTTAAATTCTAATCGCACCTTGATCTTTGAATTCTTCTACAAAAGTCTCTTCTGAATACATCATCAGTTGAGGTGTAAATATCATTCTCTTGGAGGGATTCCAAAAACCATGTACTGAGCAGTGTACTTTAACTCCTTCAAGATGCGAAAATGCTTTTAATTTTTCATTTTCTTTTGCTGAGACAGATTCTACTGTCAGTGTTCCTCGACCCTCAGATGATATCTTAAGCCCTCGGCCACAACACTTCACCGTGTCTAAGTACACATTAAGAATGTCACAATTAGAATCTACCAGACTAAAGGTCAAATACTTAAAAGAGGTTTCAAATATCCCTGGTCCTAGTTCACATAAATTTCTGGGCAATTTCCCTTTGCTCCATGCTGGAGCCCAGTGTAATTACAGTAGGTTTCCTAGCCAAGTCCAAACACTGGTTGGCAGAGGAAGGTGCAGAGGTTAGGTTGTCATTTCGTGCCAAAAGGTTATCATCAAAGGGTCCAGGGGTACTCGGTTCTTTATTGCTACTCATATTGAATTAAAAAAAAAATATGAAAATCTTAAAAAGATATCATCAGCCTTTCATGGAGTTTCTTCCTCTATCAATGGCACCAGTAAGAGCCGACTCCTAAATATCCACTCCCTACCCTACCTCATAGTGGATGCACAACCCAATTAGGGTGGCTCAAGTGTAAGCCAAACCCGCTTCTTGGGATTGAGATTATTACAAGAATATAGTCATCCCCACCCGTAATATATTACGGGAGGAGTCCTATTCCCAGAACCTGGAATCCATGACCCAGCTCTGCAGAATAAGTGTTCCGTCCTTGAGCTGTCAGTGTGATATCCCTCAGGTCCAAACTTTATGGGCAGTTGATGATCCTACCAATGTGTTCCTACTATTAAGCCAGATTTTGGGTCTGTAAATTGCTAGATGTTGCTGAAAATTTAGCTCTGCAGTCGTTACCTTTTACACGTAGTGACCAGGGAACTTGCCTGTCTTGGGGTCTCTCTAGTCTCTCTACCTTCTTGCAATAAGACATATATCCTTTGACGTCAATAAAATCATTATTATTTTCATGTGTTTTTCTTGAAAACGTAGTTTATGCAATATTTTTCATACAGAGCATACATAACGTGAATTGTTGCACAGACATGCAGACAAACAGAAACATACACTCATATATATATATATATATATATATATATATATATATATATATATATATATATATATACTATATTTATATATATATATATAATTTTCCCATGTTAAAGCTTCAATTTTTATAATTTTAAGCAACATTTATTCTAGGCACCATTTGAAGGTTACTTTCAAATGCTTTTACCTCTTCTTCTTCTTATTATCATATCTTCCACAGTGCAGTTCTCATCATTCACGTTAATGCAACTATCTATTAGGTAATGTTTCATCTTTATGGGACTCTCTAAATTTCGTAACTCAGGGAGTACTCCTGTATCCTTCAGTATGAGCTACGCGTGTCAGATACAGTAACGTCATGTCTCTTCGCACTTGTTTTGAAGGTCCAAAATATCTTCGCTCCGCTTCGTCATATGCGTTGTCCCAGCAGAGAACAACCAGCCAAGCGAACCACTGTTTTCGATGTAACACCCCACCATTTGCACCAGTGCCGGCTGCTGTACCAACTACCGACTTGAATCATCTGTTATTTTCATGGTTGCTATCATCGTGTCCTTTAATTCTTGCCATTCTATTCGTAGATTTTTATTCGTCATGTGCTCTGTGTATGCTTCTATTTCTGCAGTTGCTTATTTTTGTCTGGGATTACGAAAAAATGGTCCATTCTAATTTGGTTTGCGTGCATATATGTTTCTCATTATGCGTTAGATACAGTATTATATGCACTTACAGTAAGACCTGAGATATAGAGGATGTGAAGGCGATGCACTGGAATGGCTTAAAGACCCATTTCGTTAGTAAATCTTTTCAGATAACAGTAAACTGCTATGAGGAGTACAACAAGGCAGAGTCCTAAGACCGACAATATTTAGTATATATATATATATATATATATATATATATATATATATATATATATATATATAATATGATTTTTAAAAAATTTTAAAAACATTTTTAAAATGATACACAGTTATACCAATTTTACAGATAAGACTGAAAATATGAACAAAAACGTGAGCGTAATCAACAGTTGCACGAACAGAAAAAGATCAAAACTACACGACAATCAAACAAGATGCGTATATGATGAAAATGAAACCTAAACAAAAAACCTTGATATCAAATTAATAAAAATTGAGTAGTGCACAGTGAAAATAACGAAGACAGCGAGGGGCTTTACGAGTACTAAATGGTGGACATCTAAATATTACAAATCAATATTAAATGTAGTGAAACAGGACAGTGTCGTATGAATGACAACACTGTAAAAGTTACGGGTTCTGATTAAAAAGGCATCCATATTGATAATGAATATATTCCCACTGGTTAGGGCACACCTTTAATGTTCATTACCAAACTGTTGAATCAGGCATCAAATAAAATATGTGCTTTGATGTACAGTACATGGCGATGGATAAAAACTTGAATAGACGACGCCCAAACTTTTCATTTGCTACTTTTATGAACCAAAAAGATGTGAACATTTACAGATATTCAACAAGAACTACTTAGATTCAGCCAGCCTTGCGCTGACACGGGCTCTTGCTCTTCATCAACTCGTAAAAATAGAAACAAGAGACGCATCTATTCAACACTTTATTAACACAAAAGAACAAATTATTTTAAAAAAGCTATAGACTGAGAAACAAATGGGGCCAGTCAGATGGACCAAATGAAGACCTAAGGGAGAGCCCCTAAAATGATGTGTTCCGTTATCTCTAGTGGGCTTCTGCAGTTTAGAGCAGTCAACAATTTCCTTTATTCAGCGGTGTTTTCTGTAAAATAAAGTTTAATCTTTACCTTGTACGTCACATGGGAACAACGATGAAGATTTGGGGGAACAACAATTTCTATTTCCCTGTAGAAATATGTTCTTGTGACCAAACGGACTTCACTCTTGAAATTTTCCTCTTTTTATTTTATTCACTAACTGCCATTTCGTTCGAAAGATTTTTCATCATGCAACTACTGGCACATAATCTGGTTTGAAACAATGCTAATTGCAATATAAAGAACGATTAGGAGAGGCAGGAATCGACAGACGTACCAAGTAGATTGTTTTCTTTCTTTTTTCCAATTGAATTTTAGGACACCTTGGCTAACGCCGCATGGCTCAGTTCAAAATGTTTTAGGTCTGTACTCCCCCGTCTGGGAAAATTAAATAAGAACTACATATATTTAGGATCACAGGCAGTTAAAGCATTTCAGAATAACGTCAATAAATAATATTTAGCCGAAAACATAGTTTAGTGAGTAAAAAGTTGAGAAATATAAAATTTAGTATTTCCCGAATCACGAATGTCTGCCGCCTCCAGACTCAGAGTCTGAGCCCGAGCCAGTCTACGCACGTGCTCCAACAACAAACATGGCAGAAAACGGTACACACTCCCTATTTAACTCGTAATATCGGAGGTTTACAAGCATTAAAGTCATATTTATTTCAGTGTAGTGAACGACAGTGGTTAAGTATAATGTTTATCGACGTGCATGGTTTTAAAACGCCTTCGTGAAAGCGTATCAGTCCTTCAAAACTTCGAATTGATTTCTTGCATTTGAATGTTGTGGCCAAGCAGTGCGGCCTCCCGGTGTGCCATTGCATTTTGGCAATTTATTGGAAATGTGACAGTTTGGTCGCTTCCTTTGTTTACGGGTTGCCACTCCGGAATTCTGGAGTGCGTCTGTGCTGCAACGCTCCTTTTTATTCCAAAGACTGAAAATGTGAAGCCAAACCCACGTTGCGTTGGAAAGCCGAAGTCTGGGCTGGAGCCCGAGCCTCCCTTATTTTAGCGAAGGCTTATGTTACTGGGTCATTGTTTTGTCATTGTGTGGGTTTTCATAATGAACTTTGCTTTGACAGCGTGATTTTCGACAATAGTGGCCTTAATATTCGTAAGAGGCCAGGTCTCGTGCCCTGCCTTCTAAACGTAGCATGTACACACGCGCCCACGTACTAAGTCGCCTTTACCATAGGCCTAACCCGTTACACGTTACTAGGCCTGTAGGCCTATTAGATATTTCAATTATATTACCCGCATCTGTGAAATCTGTAATAGATGCAAGCTAATATCCCAAAGCTGGTCAGTCTTATACTTGCATTGGTCAGGATAGGGCAGCAGGCTGGCTGTACTTAGGCCTATTCGCCAACTTTACTTAGTCGAGGCCTAATAATAGTCGTAGGCCTAGCTTTACCCCAGTTGTTGCCAATTTAACCTAATCTTGGCGTAATCGTTGTCATAGGACATAGGTTATGGTAGGTTGCCATTAACAATTGCCAACTTAACCTAGTGTATTCTGATGGTAGTCCTCGGCTATGGTAGTTTGTTCACTCAATTAGCCTGTCCTAGGATAGGCTAGTCCTACAGAGTAAAGCCTTGTCTTGAGTAGGATGCGCCATCCTGTCAAGAGGCGTAGGCTTACCTAGGCCCATCTCCAGTGGTCTGATCCAGCCCAGCCTGGCCTAGCCCATGTGTAAAGTCTTAGGTCCAGGACATATATGTATGTAGATGCTGTATATTATGTATTATATACAGTATATATATATATATATATATATATATATATATATATATATATATATATATATATATATATATATATACATACATACATACATATACGGTAAAACTGAAGAGTACCAGGCTACCGCAGCCTGATTTCTGCCTGTCACTGACCTGATTATTTATTGGCTTTTGTTTGTGTTCATATTTATGTTTATAATATTTACTGTCTTTTGTTTCCATTTTAACGTTCATCCGAAAGTGCTGGTAGGCTACTAAATACTGCTCCCATATTGCATGTAAACTGGTAACCTAGTTATGGAACCAAGGGGGTTACAGTAATAGTCATCAGTTTTACCTATTTATATATTTATACAGTAGGCCTGTATGTAGAGGGAAGTGTGTGGACAAAACTGCAGACTACTACTGTACCCCTCTAGTTCAGTAACTAACAGTTTAGGTGCAAATTGGGTTCTATTTTCAGTATTAGGCCTTTTGGGGGGTGAGTGGAATAAACAAACAAAAGATGGTAAATATCATAAACAAAACAAGATATAAACAAAGGAGTAAATGCAGAGTAAGGGGTCAGGGCTACTGTAGGCCTTGTAGGCATTTCTGAGGGAATATGACCTACCAGACTTCCCGTTATCAAACCTAACCTTGGACACCATGTCCTAACTTGGACATGGGGCTTCACCTTCCCTGGACCCCCCCACCCCAAGTAATTCGTGACCCCTTACTCTGCTTTCTAACCTTGTGTCATAACGTGGCTGGGAAGGCTTCACCTCTCCTGAATCCCCCAAGTAATTTGCGACCCCTTATTCTGAATGCTACCCTAGACAACAACAAAAGGCGGTAAATGTTGTGACTGGCGACAATCATGCCAGTGTAGCAGTTACTGTTTTACTGGCTAACAGGGATTAAAGCGTTTGATAGGAAACATACCCCATCCCCCTCAGGATTCAAGTTATGTGGAGAACAAAATGTTATTAAAAAGAACCAATGTCCCTTGAAAAGTAGGTAGTTAACAGTCTAGAATGGGCAGCTGTAGTATATATATATATAAAATAATTATCAACAAGTCATAACGAAAAAGTCAATTCATGTTACAAATAGTGATAAGCATTTATTTACACTAAAGAATTTTAATTACAAACAAAATAAAAAAGTGCAGCTGTGATAACATAAAGGATACAATGGTGGTTTGTAAGGATACTTTGCCTAATATAACAGGATTTTGAATTAAATTATGATGGATTCTATTTTTCTTTTTTGGTATCTTGCTAGATTTAGAAGCTATTTTTGTTCTATATACTGTATATATGATGTTTAACAGTGGAGGAAATTTAGAATATTGTGAAGGACATGAGTGGGTATGTGGTTGCTTTATGTCCATGGTGTGAGCATAGTTAAACCAGGTTAGTTTTTCTGCAGGGTTAGGTCATACTGTACTACTGATACCATGTGAGGAATATGCTGACTTGTCTCCTCTGGGTAGATATGTTCTGAAAGCGTGGGAGAAGGTCATAAGATGTTTGTTGGTGACTTTTAGAGGGGGATTATGGTATCTTTCCCCAGGATTGCGCTCACCGCCAAGGCAACCACACATTCCGTTCTGGCTTGCCAATGGGGCCAATGAGCGGGAGAATAGTTGCCCAGCACATGCTTTCTGACAGTGCTGCCCTAAGTGTGCATGCTAAGCTCTCCCCAGGTGAGACAATGGTGCAGTCACGGCTCCCCATAAACCCTGCATTGTTGGTGGCCTTGCTGGGGCACTTGCAGTTGTTTCCATCACTCAGGTTAATAAGTGACCCATCTTTCACTCTCTTTCCTGCTGCTGCCTTAGACCACATCTTGTATTATAACATAGTGTTGTAAGACCTGTGGATGGAGTAGGTGAAGAAATGCATTCTTTGATACTTGCCTTCCTATCCTTGAAAGCCCTTGACTTCTGGATATCTGCACCTTTACACTTGTTTCATACCGTTCAAAATAATTTCTACTCTACCAACCCCCCCCCCCCCCTCCTCTTTAATTTATTCTGACTTGATATTTCTCAAACTTACCTCAGATATTGCTCACACTGTTCACCTTTAAGATTTTTAAATCCACCTTGAGAGGAAAATATAAATGCTGTAAAGGCAGCATCGGTTAACGGCTTTTTGGTGTTACAGCATGGCTAGCGACGTTGTTAACTGGATTTTTGGGACTGCTGAGCGGTTTATCGGCGTCGGTAGTCAGTTGATCAGCCCAGATAACCAGTTAATGGCACTGTTAAGTGGTTTATCGGTGCTATTATCGCAGATTTTTGGTTATTGGCTGTTTTCGGTTAGCGGCGCTCGGCCGGGAATGGAACCCCTGCCGTTAACTGGGGACTGCCTGTATATGTACATTATACATCCATGTGCCTAACATGGCAGTTAAGTTGACTGCTGTCCGTAAATATACATTCTCAAAGGAGCTGGTGAAATGTATGCACTGTGTACATTACATACAGTATATAGTACCATGAAACATTTATAAAGGGTTAAGATTGAATTTGTATTTTGTTCATAAATTTATTTTCTGTTAATCTGTAGTTCATCTTTTTTTGTATTCTTCACACCTATTCCTCTCCTTATGTTTTACCTTTTAATTAATTGTACTGTATAACATTGCAGGTATCACAGGTGTTCTAGGAATGGAGGCGCATGAAGTAAAAAAGAAAAAGAAAAAAAGTAAGGAGGTTGTACCTGAAGAAGCATTTGAAGCCAAATACTTTATTAAACCCTCCGAGTTACCTGCCAAAGAAATAGATGCCTCTGAGTGGCCATTATTGCTAAAGGTGGGTAATGCTTACTTTTTAGTTTCCTTTGCAGTACCATATGTTATGGAAAGTTTTCAGGGTTTTTATAGGTATAATAAAGACAATTACTTCTTATGAGAATACAAAACATCCCCATTGTAGTATTCCTGCCATACAAAACATAACCATTATAGTGTTCTTGGCTTACAAAACATCCCCATTATAGGTTTCCTGGCATTCAAAACATCATTATAGTATTCCTGGCATACAAAACATCCCTGTTATAGTATTCATGGCATGGGCTGGTAATGTATATTGGAGTTGAGTAACGAGTTAAATTGGTGGTAGGTTGGTGGTTGCCAGGACACCACCCTATCACCTGTTAGTAAATAGTCACCATTTTTGGGTACTGTCTAGTCAAGATCTCTTTTCTCGGCAATCACAGTTCGTAGTTGGGCTGTGAAGTATGGTATTGTAATAACTTTGTTGTTTGTGATTATAGTGATTATTCAGCATCTCAGGAATAGTGGAACAAAAATCCTAATGTTTTATTTCTTGGGCATATGAAATGCTACACAAGTAAACAAAATGTTTTGCATAAGAATTTAATTTTATTTGCAATGGCTTAGCCTACTCAAACTGTTTCTGTCAAGTAACTGACCTTGCAGACAAGGAATCTATAGGTTGGAGTGAATCTATTTATGTCTGCAACTCATGCTGTGTACAAGTAGTAATAAAACCTAGCAAACAGACTTGATAAAAAATAAGAGGAATGGAAGCTCTTCATATAAAGATTGCTGTACACTATATTTACCCTGTTTACACTTTGCGATGCATATTTTATGTGTATAAATGGTTACATTGTATTGTGCCTTAAGCCAAGTGTATGCATATTTTGTGTCTACAAATGGTTACATTGTATTGTGCCTTGAGCCAAGTGTATTTACATGTCTAATCAACTAATCTTTTTATTGTACCATGTATATTGAGTTGCAATCATGTAAACTACAATCATGTAAACTAAAACTTAAATGGCTGGTCTCTCTCTCTCTCTCTCTCTCTCTCTCTCTCTCTCTCTCTCTCTCTCTCTCTCTCTCTCTCTCTCTCTCTCTCTCTCTCTCTCTCTCTCACACTTATAAAATGGTATGCAGTGTTGGTGTTGACAGCCATTTGATTGTGTTTAAAGAGTTTTCTTTTTTACAAATAAGAAAGGTATATTTTAACCTAAAATTGCCCCTTTTTTTTAAAGGGAGCTATTTGAACATGCAGTAAAATAAAAATTAAATATCTCCGGTTTTGAACTCGATATATATATGTTTAGTTTTTTCAAAGGCAGAAGTGGCGTATTTGTTTTCTATGCTTTCCCTGTCAACTAAAGAGGTATGGTTGACAGGCAGTGAGTCATTCTCTGGCAAGGTCTAGGAAGTAGCCTTTGTCAGACAAACACAACATTCATTGTTTCAGTATCAACAAAGTTGGGAAATTTACTTTTAGATATGTAGTGTGAATATTTGTTGCATAGATTTGGCCATATCTGATATTCTGAATTTATTCTGCAATTAAACAGCTATTAAAAAAGTTTGATTTTACATAGCAAATAAGAAAGTTACAAGATTATATGAGAGATACGAGATTATATTAGGGAATATATTATCTAGTTTTCTTGTTTAACTGAATATTGCACCATTTTAAAGAAAGTTTTTAGACATACAAAGTCATGGACATTTATTTTTCTGTACTCTGCCCTCCACAGTAGCTTTACAGTATTTGGATTACAGTAAACCTCCGGTATTCACTGAGGATGCGTACTGCACCCCCCCCCCCGCGAATAGCTAAAATCCGCGAATACTTAAAACCCCTCTGAAAACAGTTAGAATTGCCTATTTTGATAGTTTCAACACAAGCAAAACCCTCTAAAAATGCTTATGCCTGAGTATTTTAATAGTTTTATCACAAAAAGTGCATTAGTCATGAAAATGATATGAAAGTACAGTAATTAGTGAATATTTCTAAGTGAAAAATACCATGAATGGGTGAATATTCTGCGAATAATGGGTAGATACGTTTCACAGAGAAATCTGCGAATATGTGAGTCCGCAAAATAGTGAGACCCCGAATATGGGGGGTTTACTGTACAGAGTATATGGGAATGTAGTGTACGAGCAGTGCTCTCTCTCTCTCTCTCTCTCTCTCTCTCTCTCTCTCTCTCTCTCTCTCTCTCTCTCTCTCTCTCTCTCTCTCTCTCTCTCTCTCTCTCTCTCTCTCTCTCTCTCTCAAGCATGGAAACTAAACAAATATAGTTTGTAAATCAGCTTTTTTTTGTAGGGGGTGCCTAAAGGATATGAGAAGTAGGTATAAAAGAGATTACTGTACTGTGCTTAATCATAGGATATGAATCTTGTCTTTGTAGCCTGTCAGTTTTTGGCTGATCTTTCTAGGGGTTTTGCCCAGTCCTCTAGATTAATGAGTTCTACTGAACTCTTATGTTATTATACCATGGGAAAGTATTCTTTGTCGTATATTAAGTTTAATTTTTTTTTTTTTTTTCAGAACTTTGATAAGCTCAATGTTCGCACAAATCACTACACGCCTTTACCTCATGGCTGTTCTCCTTTGAAGCGCTCTTTACAAGAGTACCTCAAGACAGGTTATATCAACTTAGATAAACCGGCTAATCCTTCCTCCCATGAAGTTGTAGCTTGGATCAAACGCATCTTACGTTTAGAGAAAACAGGCCACTCTGGGACTTTGGATCCCAAAGTTACTGGTGAGTGGTGACATTTTATTTCAGGTCCCTGGACAACTTGGTTGTGTGCAAGTTAGATTTACAAAAAATATTAATTCTGTTCACTGTGACTGCCCTTAAGGGTTACAGAAAATATAACCTAAAGACTTTCCACTTTACACCAGACTTTGCTATCACTCAACTTCGCCATAATTCTTATATCACAGTACGTTGGTAATGTATATAGATTTTGGTAAGTTGTAAGAGCTCAGAAAATTTATGTCCATCATAGCCAACCCCTTATCAATCAGATCATTTTTTTTTTTTGTATTTAGCATTTTGTCACATTAAAATGAATATAAGCTGTACTTGTTACTGTATACTTTTTGCTGCCTATTTGATAAGGTTCTGAATGTTCTATGCAATATCACCTTGTCTTCAAGGTTTTTTTAAGCCTTGTAATTTTTATACATTTTGGGGACTTTCCACTTAGTTCTTTACTTTTCTCTTTTATTGATTATATATCATCCATGAACAAATATGGGTAATACCCGAGACTTAACTTTGTGATATGGTGATCTCTTAAACTAATACTAATAGTTATAATGGTGAAACTGCAAATCTGATGGGACCTTTCCATTTACAGGTTGTTTAATTGTGTGCCTTGAGAGGGCAACAAGGTTAGTAAAATCTCAGCAGGGAGCAGGCAAGGAGTATGTATGTATTTTCCGTCTTCATGAGCGTTACGAAGATATGCATAAATTGATACATGTAAGTTTTTCTGTTAGAGAACCTGAGATGTCATATGGATCTGCTGTGGTTGTTTTTGCATAACTGTCTTCATAGGTGTTTTTATTATTATAGTTTTTTATGGTGTGACTATATTGAGGGTCTTGGACACAAAAAATGTTCTCTTATAATGTAATTTGACAAGTGGGCCTTTCCTGAGGGTAGCAACACAGTAGTTTTGCAAGTCAGTAAGCATAGCTTACAGTAGATAGAAACATGTCAGTGCAGTAGTGTTGTCGCTAGGCAATTCTTGTATTTTAAAATTTACAATAAATTTTAATATGTAGTATTTTTGTCGAGCCTTTTGAAATTGATTGTAGAATTCAGTTATTAATGTACTTATTTTTCTCTAGGTTTGTGATATTGTTGCTGTATTTTGTATTTTAAAGGGGGATTGATGTAAAACTTTTGTTGTTGATGTGCTAGGTTTTAATTTCAGTTGTTTTATAATTTAATGTGTCAGGATGTTGACTCGTGCAGCATAAAATTCTAATTTGATTATTTAAAGATTCTAGGTTGAGTTTTAATGATTTTTAGGTTAAGTTTTAAAGATTTTAAATAGGTTAAGTTAGCTGATATTATTGGAGGAAGATTGTAATTTTTGTTTTGATTGGATACGTATAATACTTGTAAATCAAGAAGGCAGTATACCATTGCTTTTTATTTTCAATGTATATTTCCAGAGTGTGAGTTTGATTATATGAGCCTCTGTGGCAGGATTTGTATACTCTTCTGTGCAGTACTTGTTACACAGCCTAAATTTGATATGACTTATCTCTTTGTCAGCATTTTGTAATTGGATGATACTTGCACATTTACAGTAAAAGCAATCCTGTTATGGGGTGTGATAATTAAATGTAGAACATGTTGAAAGTTGTGTAGTACTTTCGTTTTTTCCTGTTCCTTATCTGTGAGATGGGAACCAAATTAATACTAGACAAGTCTGCCCTACCCCATTGTCATTGCAAACACATTGTCTTCTCTTTTGGTAGACAATTGAGAAAATGAAGGGGGCACAGTTCCAGCGACCACCACTAATATCTGCGGTCAAACGTCAACTTCGTGTACGAAATATATATGACATGAAACTTTTAGAGTATGACCAGGACCAAAATATGGGTATGTTTTATAGATTGAAATTATATTCATTAGTTTTAAGGTTGGTAAGTGTGTGGGTTTTGTATTGTACTGTAATTTGGTCCATATAACTTTTTACAAGGTGAGCATTCATCTGTTTTTGGGGTTGTAAATGAACAATTGTTGGTGCATGTGTAGGTTTTTTCCTTATTGATGTGGACTTTGGAAATTCAGTTGTAGACTTCTCTCATAGGAAAGTAACAATAAGCGTATTTTGCAGCCTTGTGTACAATATAGTTTCAGGTTTATGAGCAAGTTTCAACCCTTTTTTCCATTATAGTATTTTGCTCTATGACTAAACTGATAGAGGGAGTATTTGATTGTATGGAATTTTAGTTAGAAAACCAGGAATATCTTGGGTCAGCAATGCAATTTCTTTCTCCTTGTGTTTGTTTTCTTACATGGTTTTATGCCAAACTCAGAGAAGTACTCTGAAGATTTTGTGTATATCCCTTGTGTTAGATGTAATTGTATAAAGTGAAATGGCAAATTAAACAACACACCAAACCAAATTGTTTAGAAAATATAATGTATAAATTTAAAAGAAAAAGATCATAATAATTTGTTTAGAAACATAGATAAGACAAGGCCACAGAATAACCAAAGTAGCATGAAGATCAAGTTGAAATGCGAGTATACATGCATACCAGTACTTGGGACTGGGTTGTAAGTGTAAGGCTTTATAGGAGTTTTAGCTTTCAGTACCACCACCAGTCATTTCTGTTTTGCCATAAGTGATGGGTAAGAGGAAGCATGGTATTATACCCTTCTCTCATAGTTCTGCTTTTATGGCTAGTAGCTGCGCATCCAAGGAAACGACAGTGGGATACATGGGTTTCTACGCAAACAATAAGTACCATTTATTTATGGTAAATCTAAATAATTTTTCCACAGGATGTTTATTACGCCCTATGTAGATACAACTAAGTTCTAGCTTCCAGGTTAAAAACCATTAGTAAATGTCAAGTTTTTAAAGGCTAATGCACCAAGCTATGAATACTGTACAGTAATATGTATATGTATGCCATAAATTTAAGATATTCAGGTTTTTGTAATAGAATAAATGAGAATTATTTAAACTTGGTAATGTATTGAAGTCAAGGTCTATAAGCTGGGTTTATTTTATTCCTCAAAATATCCATATTTGATCATGGAAATGTCAGGTGGTCAGAACCAATTGCTAGTTTTTAGGACATTTTGTTATACAACACTTTACCATGAATTTATAGCTTTAAATGATTTTAAGTCAGTGACACAAATTATTTAAAGTCAGTGAAAGAAATGGGTACAGTTAAAAGGTGTAAGATTTTTTCAAGTTTAGTAATTTGAAAATAATCATTCGATGTATATTTTTAAGTGACTTGAATTCACTATAGTTCGATTACCTTTCTAAGATCGCTAAGGTGGGGACAGGAAAAGAATACAGTGCTGCTGTATTTATTTATCTTTTTAATCTCACCCTCGAGGTTAATCCCTTGTGTATGGCTTTACCTGAGAGCTTTCATTTACTGTACTTCGTTTTCTAAAGAAACAGCATTGTTCCTAATGAATTTTCTTTCTATGTGTGCTTAATGAAATAGTAATCAAAGTTTTTATAAAAATATCATAATGCATTTAATGCATTAACACCAAATTTGTGAGGCTGGTCAGCAGGAATAGCTTGTCAAGCCATTTGATTATTATCTGTATTCTGTGTTAGCAGTTATTTATTGGTTTACATGGTTAGATTTTGTCAGTGCCTCAGCAGATTAAATAAACTATTCATTTAGGAAAAGAAATAATTTACCATTAATTACACAGCCCCCTTCTTGTTTCTGGGAGTGAAGATGCTCCAAGAGCGGTGGAAAGATCTGATCTGCTTTGGTTATCCCTCAGGCTTTCCACTGACACTCACTGGCTGCTAGAGTTGACCACCGTTGTTGTTCGTCATCAAGCTGGCCTTTTAAATACCCTTGCTAACCATGTGTCAGCGAAATTGAGATTTGGCAGCGCGGGCCAAAACTTGTGCCATATCTGTGCTTTTATGAAAATAGAGGTTTGTACGGAAAATAGGTGAAGTCAAATATGTTTTCATTGTTACCTTTAAATGAACAACATTTTTTTGTTATTTCATTTGCGTAGGCTCTAACAAGGCAAAATTTTTAGTCATAACATTGAGACGTTTGACATGCAGGAATTCCATACTCCCCCCACCCTAGTGACCTTAGAAAGAAAGGTAAACGAAGTATGTTTATTCTTGAAATTAGGACATCAGAGAAATACCAGATGTATTGCAGAGTAGTGTATAGAAAATTATTGGTGGGTATCAAATAACTTTGGGCTTTTCAAGTTTTATGATGGGATAATATGGTGATGTTCATGTAAATTTTACTCCAGTGATGAATACCATAATGCCATAGTAATATGAAGAACATGCTTGAAAAACCTGTGTGCAGCTAGTTACATATTTAATTTGGAGTGAGTGTTGCAGTATGTATGTTCTTTGTGTTAAATTGATTACACTTTTTGGCAGTTTTCTCTTTGTTAAATTGAATTTACAGTAAACCCCCCGTATTCGCGGGAATGCGTATTGCAACACACACCCCCACCACCGCGCCAATAGCTGAAATCCGCGAATACTTAAAACCTCTCTAAAAACCGTTAGAAATGCCTATTTTGGTAGTTTAAACACAAATAAACCCCCTCTAGAAATGATTATACCTGAGTATTTTAATAGTTTTCTCACAAAAAGTGTAATTAGTCATGAAAATATGAAAAGACAGTAATTAGTGAATATTTCTCGGTGAAAAATACCGTGAATGGGTGAATTTTCTGTGAATATTGGGTAGGTACGTTCCACAGAGAAATCCGCGAATTTGAGTGTCTGCAGATAGTGAGGCTGCGAATACGGGCGGTTTACTGTATTACAATTTTTAGGAAATGAATATTTTAACAACTACTTCAGATCACCTAGCACATAGGTATTTGGAACTATTCACATACATTGCGTACAATCCAGCAATGAAAGGCAAATCTTGTCCACAAAATTGTAAGGTATCCAGTTATCAAGAATTTAGATTGTGATTCATGTTGTATATTTGTATGACAACTCAGTTTGGGCCTGATGTTTGATATGGAAATGTATTCATAACTGCAAAGCTTTTTGGTTTATCTGTCTTAGAATTAAGAATTTTAGTTAATTTTCTGGTTAGATTATTAAATTTAATTAGACTTGTCTCATTTTGAAATACTGTACTGTATATATTACTGGACTCATTTCTGCAGTGTGTGCCATTCAGGATGGGAAAGTAATTCATTGCTAGATGCCTTGTTTTCTCATTTGTGAAGAAAAATTGCTATGTAAATATTGGTCCTTGTCATAACTTGGCTTGCAGGTATTTTAGTAATATGTATTTTGCAAAGGTAACTAGGAAGTTAGTCACTGCTTACATAGTGAGTTTGTGTGGTAGTTTTGATTGATTGATTGATTTCATTGGGCTGTGCCAGCAATTATTATGCTGCGAATATTGAATTAATAAGTTGGTGGACCATTAAAGGTATAGAAAGACGTAGAAAATGTAGTGATATTCGTGCAGTGTGTTCATTCTGCTTGTAATTTTAAGAACTCTAAATATTTTTATTGGTCAGGATGTTGGACTTATCTACTCCTAGGAATATCTTTGGTGTTTTACCACCTTGTTTTTTGTGGGTTCTCACAACTTCATTTATTCCAAGCATCCTGGTATTGTTAGAAATGAGATTAATTGAGACTCATTTTGTATATAATTGCTGAAATAACAGAATTACCTTTGTGAACCAGGTATTTTTTGGGTGAGCTGTGAAGCTGGCACATACATACGAACCATGTGTGTGCATCTGGGACTTTTCTTGGGTACTGGTGGTCAAATGCAGGAGCTTCGCAGAGTCCGTTCAGGTTAGTCACATTCCTTAAGTGTACGGTGGTAAAACGTAGATGTGATTTTGCAATATATTTTTAGATTTCTGAAGTACCCTTTGTAAGATTATTGACTCAGAAACTGTCCTGTAGATTATTGACTCAGAAACTGTCTGGAGTGTTGATTATGTTGCAGCACTGTAAAATCAGCTCTTGTGAATTGTTTACTCTTGTTTCAGTTGCTTATTTTTCTATTTGGTAATCAGGTATTCATGGTGAAAAAGACAATTTGGTGACCATGCATGATGTACTGGATGCACAGTGGATGTATGACAATCATCATGATGAATCCTACCTTCGAAGAATAATTATGCCCATGGAAGGAATGCTCACATCTCATAAAAGAATAATAATGAAGGTAACCAGGTTTGCTATGTATGCGTTTAAGTACAATACAATATATATGTTTGTATATGTTCCCCTAGAACTATTCCGAATGCTTTAACCAAACAGTTTATTAGCTCTCAAACTTTTGGCCTATTAGGAAGTATAGTAGCTGAAGGACATTGTGTATGTTTTATTTGCATTTGCAACCTTAATATATATGTGGAGGACACGCAGCTGTGAGAAATATTGAACTTCCATATTTAGTGCCTTTGAAATTGCAGATTAAAATTAGGGTGGTTTTAATTTCTTCGAAGTCATCTTAAGTTACTGTTTAATGATTAGTGTATTCTCATGGAGTTTGAAATTGTAAAGCTGAGGGGAGACACATTAATATCCTAATATTTTTCTCTCTCCAGGATTCTGCTGTTAATGCAGTGTGTTATGGGGCCAAAATTATGTTGCCTGGTGTTTTGCGGTATGAAAATGGCATTGAAGTAGAGGACCAGATTGTTGTTTGTACTACAAAAGGAGAAGCTGTTTGTTTGGGTAAGTGCATTTGCTATATCTCCAGTTATGATTTGCACCTATTGTTATGCACTTACCCATAAAGACTGTTAACTTTCCCAGTAAACTTTTGCAAAATAGAATGCTCATGGTATCCACTCTGTTGTTATTCAATCCTTTTCTAGTGTGAGAAGGTGTTATGATATGTATTAGAGTGTACCATCGATTGTGTGCCCTGTGAGATGCACTGTGGTCAGTAAAAAAGATTTTTATATCCATCTGCAAAGCTTCCTGCCTTTTATTTTTCGTCGTCTTTTATTTGCAGCCCTCAAACTTTCACCTTTTATATAAGAACATATCCTTCACAGTTATGGTATGAGTCTAGGAATGTCACAGTATTCTAGATTTTGGGTTAGCATGCTTCACTTGCACAAAACCCTTTAAATTAACAATCAATTTCTCTGAAATTATTGACTGTGTTAATTATACAGTATCTTACCAGCTGTCTGTAAGGTGTAATGTTGATTGTAATTGGTTTTAGGTTTTGTAGCTGCAGCTTTGTACATGACTGTGTGAGAGTATGTTAAGGAAAATGTGTTTATTGGGCTGTGTTTGGTGGTATAGTGATATGCATTGATTTCTTTCCATGTACAGTACTGTATTGAATTTATTGACGTCATTATTCTTATTTATACATGCTGTTAACAAGTTATTATTCTTAATTCTCATTGGGTTATTTATAGGAACAGTGTTCTTAGGCTATGCACCTTGTCTAGGTTTAGTTAAGACCAGCGTAGGTTAATGTAGACTGCTGTATGTTAATGTTGTATATTTACCCAGGTACATATTTATTGAATTTATGCACTGAGTTTGTTAATGCAGTTCATGCTTTTAATGTTCTAACAACACTTGCCTCATTACCTGAGTCCACAAAGTCTGTTCTAGAAACTTCAATATCATAAAAGTAGAGAGTTCAGTACTGTAGTATCAGCAAAATGCAAAGGTTTTTAATTTATAATTGTATTTTTGTGTAACTTGATAAAAGTTTGAATAGCCTAATGATAATTTCATATTTGTAATTGCAGCAATAGCTCTGATGACTACTTCCACAATGTCATCGTGTGACCACGGGTTTGTAGCCAAGATTAAGAGAGTTCTTATGGATAGAGATACATATCCACGAAAGTGGGGACTGGGACCAAAGGTATGTGGGTTTTAATAACAAGTACAATACACTGTTGTTCCTGTACTGTTGGACATTGTAAACTGTACTTAAGGTTCTCTGCAGTGTCTCTTCACCCCCCATTTTTTCTGCCTTGTACTGTGTGTACATTCCATTTGGTCTTTTCTCACAAAGCTATCTAACTACAGTATTTTACTGTTTCCATTTTTCAATTCCCATTGAAAAACTAACCCTTTTAACAAGTAATTTGGAAGTCCAGCAGTGTCATTTCTTATTAAATGCCTTTGCAATTTGATATTTTTAGTTTGGCCTTGTTTGGCCTTGTTGTGCTTTACCAAAGTCAGTAGGTTACCAGGACATTCATATCTTTTGTTTATGCTTATTCACTGGCTTCAGAACTGCAATAAGAGAACCAAAAATATAAAACTTCTGAAATAAAATTAATTACAGGTGATATGAGGTAGTCTTATAATCTTAAGAATGCTGGTGAGATCTTGTCCAGGAATAATAGAGAATCCTTAGTTTTGGTGTTTAATTTGTTATTACTGCGAGACTGAGATATCCTTGCCCCAAATTAAGAAGGTCTTGTGTGTGATCCCAATACACTTTAGTCTGATTACTTAGAATGCTGTAATTACAATCATACCAGTAAAACTTGTCAAACATTATAACGGTAATAATAGTAAAAGTTAATGCCTTATAATTCATAACAGAAGAAAAAGACATATTTTACATAATCATATAGATTAAATGAGCGGTCATTATAATTATGTATAAGGAACAGCCATTAGAAAATATAATATATAATTACTGTTCAGAGTTGAAATATACATGGGTGAGAATCACTTTGAATTGGGTAACAGATTTTTTACATAATCGTATTGAGTAAATGATTAGTCATAATTATGTCTAAGGAACAGCCAATAAAAAATAATATATAATTACTGTTCAGAGTTGAAATATTGTTAACAGGTACTTCTTGCAGTGGGCTATATTTCAGTTTACACTTTTTATTATCAGGCAAGTTTGAAGAAGGCCATGATTAAAGAGGGCTTATTAGATCAACATGGGAAGCCAAATGAAAAAACTCCTGATAAGTGGTTGGCAGAGTATGTAGATTATCGAAATACTGGAAGTGCTGCGCCCCCTGCAGTATCTGCAATCAAAGTGGAGCCTGTTGGACCTTTAACTGAGCCTAGAAAGGTAAGAAACTGTTGACAAAAAATATATATATTTTTTTTTGTATGGAAAGGTACCTTGGTTTTACAGTTGTAGCTTATGTGGAAGGTTTGCAAATATATATGGGGTGTATGGTCAATAGCCTTCAGTGTTATAATGAGTGGAAATTTTGTCATTTTACCAATACTGACCTAGTTAGATTGAATTTAAGGTTGGTAATATTTTTATCACAGTGGTGCCAGGTTGAGAATAAATGTAGAACATATAATGTCATGCAAAGATACAGGTTTTGTCAATCTGATTCATATAATTGAAGTTATATGAACAATCATAGTGGAGTGAATATGTAATCTTGTTTCTTTGTTATAGCTGATGCTATTGAACTAGATGAAAATTGCTGTAACCCAAAGCATCATACTTATAAAATGGGAGTAAATAGCACTTACAGCGCTGTAAGTCCGGGTAACGGTGCCGTAAAGCGGGTAATGGAGCAAAAAAATTGGGGTTGACGGTGCCGTGAGGCAGGCGTTGGAAGGCCAGAATGATGTAACCCAAACCTGACGTAACCCTGGGCCTGCCTGTAATCATAAGTGAGCCCTGCTTTCATGCAAATGAGTCTCCATTTACTGTACATCAACTTATTATATTCTGAAAGACAAAAACTTCCACTGCACATGCATAGACTACTCCATCATTCTTCAGGGTTCATTTTTCCATGCAACTGGTGTGTACAGAAGTATACTAAGTTGTGCTTTCAGGATTACCAATAATTTGCATTTGTTTAGTTCCTTTTCTGGATACTTATTGTTCATTCTGATGGTGGTTTGTAGTGATTTGTGAATTTCTGTATTGAGTTTTTATAATTTTTGCCCTCTGGGTAAGTGGCATAATTTGCCACCATGTGTTACTGAGAATGCTGTTTTCCTTTCTCTGTAGATAATTTCCATTATTCCTAGGTGTTCTGGCAATTGTTTGGTAGTGCATCAGGCTCATGTCCCAGACATGATTAATTTGTTTGTTGATGAGTTGACTGGGCCTGCCTACTCTAGCATCTCCTTAAGTGTTTTCCTCCACCAATTTTGGTGTTCTCGTTGTTTCCACATTATCTCCTTCAATGCTTGCATCTTTGACAGTTATCTCCAAGGAGGAAGGTAATAAAAATTTGTGAGCTTTGACAGTTATCTCCAAGGGGGAAGGTAATGAAAATTTGCGAGGCCAAGACTCCTCTGCAAGTGCTTGAGCTATGAGACCACTGAAGGAAGTTTGATGAACCTAAGTTGATAAGTTGAAGCAGAGGCTAGGGGTGACATATGTGAGTAGGTATGATTCTCTCAAGCTGGAAGCATCTTTTGGAGAAGACACTTGGGTTCCCCTGAGATCTTTAATGAAGGGCAGAAATTAGAGTTGGAGGCTTCTGGTGCAGGTTGATAATGGTAAACCGCAGGTAGATTGATGGCTGTTGGAGGGTATGATGAAACTGGAGGAGTAGGAACTTTGAAAAAGCAGCAAGATGAGGAGGATCAGGAGTTGTAGAAGTGGAACTGGCAGCTACTTTGGTCAGCAGTTAAGAGTCCCTGAAGCTGGAGTGGTAATGTTGGGAACAAATAATGTTAGTTGGAGAAAAATCATGCGAATGGCTGCAGGAAGCTGGTAGGCTTGGCAGGAGAAGCATAACAGTGCCAGGAAGCAGAAAAGTCATCTGGAGCTAGGGGAGCAGCAGGCGAGTGGCCCAGAAGTGCTTGGAGAATAATATTTGGGAGTGAGCAGAGATTATTATGCATGTTGGTCTCAAGAACACAATGGGAATAAGGAGGAATTAGAACATAGAATGTCAGTATGGACGTCAGCTTACGGGGGGTGGGGGGGTGGGAATAGCAACTGGAAGTCTTGTGGGCACAAAAATGTAGAGAGGTTAGTAAGTCTTTCAACACATGAAGATTCAGTCATCTGCTGGTTAAGGGCCAAAAGAGGTAATACTTAAGTAAGCTGTCTTCTGTGTCTAATGAATGGACTGATGAAGGAAGGGTCAGTAGTGTGGGCGGCATTTTCAGAAGTACCAAACAGGAACCACGAGGAATGAGCCACTGATATTGGAAGAACAGTGCTTTGTGGCCTGACCAATCATCTTCCGAAGAAATTCATGGAGCAACACAAAGAACAGCTAATGGCTCTAACATAGATGTGTACTTATCACTCATTGATGTCTTTGAATTGCTGGATTGTTTATGGCTGGTATGCAAAGGTCACTTACATGGGGTCATGAAAACTACTTTGATGATAACTAAAAAGGTTGTGAGGATCTTACCCGGCCGTCAGAGACATCTGTGTTAATCCACAACTGCAGAAATACTGAAAAAAGTAGGAAATACAAAGTAAGTAAGAAAAAATACATAGAGATTTATAACACTACTGTTAAAAGGAACTAAAAACACTTTACCTCACACTTCCCAAAAACTGGTTTAAATACACATTAAAATTACAAAAATAAGTAAAAAGCAAATAGAGAAAGGAACATACATGTGGGTAAAAAGGTTAAGTACTTAACTAATGCTTCCCAAAAACAGCACTTGACATACACAAACATACAAAAACCTTCTTCAAGATTATAATGAAAAGAGAGTTATCCTTCCTGATCTCAGTGTATGAGGGCTTAAAGAAGCTCACAAAATTGTACTTTCTAATGGCAATCAAAAAATTGTGCTGCAAAGGTAATCCAGTAGATCTTGAAACTGCAGGATTTGTAGCAGCACCCAACAACTCTTTTAACATAGATGAGAGGGCCACTTCTGGAAAATTTCTAGTAAAATGTACGTTTCCCTAGAAGTGAGCTGCATTTGTATTCAGGGCTGCCAAGGATTCACCTGTATGCTGCTCTCCAACACTGAAGCACATTAATGCTGATGTCCCTAGAAATTCAGCTAAAAGATGTAGATGACAGCAACTGTCAGTCAGCTATATGCTATGTCTTATGTTTTACCACCCTTTAAGGGAAGAATTCTTTGCCTAGTTGAAAATGCTCTTGAGTAATCTCAGTTTGGTGGTGGTTTTTCTTAGGGGGCATTCAAAGGGTATTGGAGGTACTTATTTTGCAAGGCTGGAATCGGCTTACTCGATGCTTTGAATGATGAGTTTAGTCTTCAGGGTTGAACACCACTTGGCAGAAAATGTTGATTTATTCACAACGGCAAAGGTTTCACACCACTAGACAGCTTTTGGAAGGATATACTGAGGTGGTTGCAGAAGTTGAGTTTGACAAGAAGGGTGCTGCTGTGGTCACAATGTGTTGCTGAGCAACAAGTTAATGAGCTAAGCAAGGGCTTGCAGTGGGCTGCAAAGAATACATGGAAGATATATTCTTAATATGGTAGTCAAGTCTGTTGTACCCTTGCATTAGGATGAAGTCTGCGATTTTATAAGAGGGCAATTCTAATATCTGTATGAGTAATACTAATGCAACAAAAGTTTTGGCTGCCTTTCATCAGTGAAATGGGAGTTTCAACAGCATTCGAAACATTGCTTGAATAGATCTAAGCTTCATAATCACCACCACTGGGCAGTTGTACGTTGGATAAATATAAAAGCAAACGAGTAGTAGTCTGTGGACTGGAAGTAGCATCGTTTAAGCATAGCTAACAGTGCTTTCTTTTGAGAGTAAAGATTTAGCCACAACTTACTTTTTTGGTTAGTTGTATACTTTTGTTTGTTTATGTACTTGACTAGGTTTTCTACTATATTTGTAGTTTGAAAGATTTGTCAAGTATCTGTAAGGTTTTGTTATATGATGGCGATTAATGATAAATGTTGATCTGAAACATTTGGAAGCAAATAGTTATTTATTGTTCACGGGAAAATAATTGTTTTTTATCCACATTGAAACATACAGTAGCCTAATGAAAGACTTGTTAATCAGGTTACATTTTTCCTGTATAAAGTTTATGTGAGGTGCATTAACCCTTTTGCTGCAAGCCTTTTATCCACAAGTTATGAGATTGGTGTCTTGCTAATCATATTACCAGCTAATTTTATCCCTTCTCTATTGGTGTCCTGCTAATCATATAACCAGCTAATGTTATCCCTTCTATATTAGTACGTTGATAGTTTATTTTCTTTACTGTTATAATACTACATTGTACTATGTGTGGTTTGATATTTTTTTATTGTTTTAATTTTACAGTGTACTGTTATGTGTTTGTAATGTTTTATTACATTGTAGGAGAGTGGTAAAATATGCAAGTGATACATAGGTAATTATTTAAATATTGAATTATGTAGTTTCTAATAGTTATGCATTTCAGTGTGATACCTCTCAAAGCATGGAGTAAAGTAATACCATTTTTGTTATTCAGTTTATAAATCTTTATTACAAGAAATACAAACCTTGAATGCTTGCTCTTGGCCAAAAATTTCATCTGGTAAAACCTCACAGGAAAAAAAAAATGTGAATTTACTATCAACAATAAAGTTTCAGAGCATCAATTATTTTACAAACTGAATCTCCAGTGGTCTTCCATTTGCAAATTTTATCACGTTTTCTTTGGTTACTCACACTGCCTGTGGTGCTTACAAATCTGCTTCCTCCTCTGCCATTTCATCTGATCCATGATTATCTCTGATAAGACCTAAAAAAAAAATTATCTAAGGTAGGTTTGCCTATAACTACAATATAATAAGCATTACCATATTCACTACTGTCACTATTAGAACTATCTGATAGTTCAGGTTTACACTATAATGGTCATTTCTAAATAAAAGCCTTTGCACTGCTTTATCATTAAGAGGAATCCCCCTCCATTCATTGCATTTGCAAGGCTACTGAAAGTCTAGCTCTTGTCCTAAGTTGGAAATCAAATGTTGCCATTTATCACTAGAATGTAGACAAAAGCTCCTTACAATGACAAGGGAAATGCATTCTATTACAAGCTGTCTAACTAGAACCAAAAGTATGACTGAGGAGATCGCTTCCACGTCATGGATGAGACCTTTTAATGACAGACCACACCCATGGAGTGAAATGGTTAAAGGTTCTAATTCCAGAAATAAAATGTGATAATAATTTGGGGTAATTCATATAAGTAACCTTCAATAAAATAGCTGTATAAATAACCCTCAATAAAATAGCTGTATAAATAACCCCTCAGTAAAACAGCTGTTTGTAATAATTTGCTTTGCAGCAAATGTAACCAAGTGTAAAAGTAATGTTGTTCTGATCTTAGTTTCACTTTTAAAGTTAAGCTTTATTAAAGCAAAGGGACTACCAAAGTGCTACAAAACTTGATTCTACAGGTAAACAACTGTTAAATGTTCTGACATTTTATATTGATTCTTGAAAAATGAAAAATATAGATTCTAATTACACGTAATACAAACCTTTTTTTGAATTAGGCTATTGTATATGGTGAAGTAAGGTATATGTTTGCAGCTATTGCTTCTGCTGGAAATTTTATGAATTATGGTTTATTCCTGTAGCTATTGGTTGTGAGGTAATGCATCCTTGATAGAATTAAGTAACTTCCTTCAAATCCTTTGACCTAGCCATGTGAAGATTTTATTTTCAAGATTTTGAGCTTGGGTGATTAAGTAATTATTTTTCTCAATCTCAGCGCAAAATAAGTGGCGACTCCGATGTTAGTGACAGCAAACTTGACTTATCACAATCTTCAGTTGGAGACAGTCTGTCAAAGAAGGATAAGAAGAAGAAAAAGAAGAAGAAAAGGGAGGATGAGGAGGAGTTAGCCTCAGTTGTGGTTAAACAGGAAGTTACTGAAGAGCCAGTTGTAGAGGACACTGAGGTAGGTAGAGTTGCAGAATTTTTAAAGTAACCTTTTTTTAGGTTCATAAATATTTGTTGAACACTTAGATGATCTAATACCTGTATGAAGTTGTAGAGAATGAAAGTCACTAAGGTTTTTCACTGGATTTTGGTTTTTGTTCAGTTATCAAGTTTTAAGCTTATATTTTGGTTTGATGAAAATGTTTATGCATGTATGAAAATGCAAGTACAAATTCCTTAGCCAACTGTAAAAGGGGTTTGTGAACCATTTCTCAATGGTCTGGTTAAACATTTTAACTCCAGTGGCACCTCAAGTTTATGGACATTTGGAGATCTGCCCCTCCAATGTACAGCAAGTACTTTACATTGTATTACTATATTGAACACCATGCTTGATGTACAGCAAGTACATTACATTATGTTACTATATTGAACACCATGGTTGGAACTTTTACAACACAAAAACAAAAAAATAACCACACGTATTATGCTTGTAAAACAAAAAAACACAAAAGTACAAAAAGTAATTTTTTGTTTCCTAGACTTGACTACTCGCCTAATAAGTTGATGGTTTTTAAGTTGAGGTGCCCATGTATCCATTGAGATCAGTTATGGTGGCCTTTTGAGTTTCTGGAATTCTCAGTCACGGAGTCGGTTCATGCTTAATTAATTGTTATCCCATTCATCCTGAAGGATGAACTATTTCTTGTCAAAATGAATTGTTATAAACATGATTATAACTATATTGTACTTTTGCAGAGTGGTGAAAAGAAGAAAAAGAAAAAGAAGAAGAAGAAGGAGCATAAAGAGGAAGAAGCTGATTGAGAAAATATAGAGCTTAGAAGTTAGACATCATGTGATTCAATGGCTGTTACATAATTGTAGTGTGTGCCCGTGCAATTGTGAGTGTGGTGTAATACATTTTGACCATTGATTGTGTAGGTGAAGAAATTTACACCTCAAGTGCTTCTTCTTGTGTTCATGGAAAGGGTTGTAGTAGGAAACCCCCACAAAATAAATTAATGCAGGTTTGTATTTCTTGTTGGAGTGGACTTTCTCCTTTGTTTAGTCAGGCCTTGTTAATAATCAACTCCTTTTGCATTTATGGTATGAATCAGTTGCAGAGGTTAAATATCTTGAGCCTCTGAATCCATTAAATGTTACATCTTGTGGTTGGTAGAAAAAAAAACAGTATTATTGTGTTAGTGTGTTTTTAAGTTAAAGGTTCACTAAATTACATTTTTTAAAGTAAGGTACTTGAGCTGAATAAGTTATGAGGTATTGGTGCTGAAGTGTTGCTGGCCTCATGTTTGGCTATGTGCCACATAACAAGACTATTACACACTGCCACACAGCATTGAATTGTTTGCAGACGCTTGTGATTACCGGCCAGCTATGCAGGATATGTATATTTTTTTTAATCAGTCTTGTATAATTGCAGGGCCACACCATTGATCATGTACAGTTTGTACATGATTCAGAGTAGCTATTTGTTAATTTATCATTTGTTTTATAAAATTTTTTTATACTATTTTCTTCTGAGAGAATATATTGAATAGGCCATCACTGTGTTTTCCTTCACCTGTGTAAAACATGTACAGTATTTGAGTACTGTAGATATATATTATTTTCAGAGAAATCTGGGGCTGTCTTGGTTTTGTGTGCATTGTTTCTTATAATATGTAGTATTTCATTGAAGGCCTTGAGTGATGTCCAGAATGGTAATGCTTTGAAGAATTGAAATATTTTATGTTGAATTATTAAGTGCCATTTCTTTTTGCATTTTTTCCTCCTTTTGTGTTTCAGATGTGATGCAACATTGTAATCACAACTTTGAATTTCTTGTCTATGTCACTTTTCTGTGTGCATAAATGTTGGTGGTTAGGTTATCAAGCCTCAAACTAGGTTGCAAATGGAAGATGCCTCTTTATTAATAGCTGCATTTGATACAAAGTAATTATATTAGATTTAGTTCTCTATATTCCAAAGAACAGCTAAAATATTTTGTGGAACCCCTTATTTAGACTTCAGGTATGTAGATTAACCAGTGCCAAAGAATATTGGTATTTGAATGCAGGTCAAGAGATCATTTATAATCAAAGATTATTCACCTACATGGTATTTGTCATGTGGTCATAGGCTGCATAGCATTCTCCTAACTGATGTTTTACAATAGGGAGTGTAGGCAGTAGCAACCTTAGTATGGCTTTTGGAGTAAGTTGCAAATTTTTTTAGAGGTCTTTATTACTAATACTTTACGGTTTATCTGCTGTATATGTATGTTACATTCCTGTTTAATTTGTCGTGGGAGAATTATGAAAAAATGATTGGAACAGCAAGTGCTGCTACTAACAGTTTTGTGGTATTCCTGTAGTTTTCCCTTTCAGTTGTTGACTTTTTGTCTGTGATAGATACAGAACCTCATGGTATTATAGGTCATCTTACATAGAAGGTGAAACATACTCCATAGAGAGTATTACAGGGAAAATAGTAATGCCATTAATGCAGGTTTTGATAACTTCATCTCCTGTAGGAGGAAGGGCGTTTCTTTGTCCGTGTACTAACTGCCATAGTTACTTAGATTCCATTGTTAAAAGTCTTCAGGTAGAGGATAGAATCCAGCTGTCTGTGTTCAAGAATTTGCAATAGGTTGTAACATGTTTACACCAGTAAGTTTAAGGAATATCCTTTGCTTCTCAAAAATGTGCAACTAAAAGCTAGTCAATAAGTAATTGAAAAGCTTATGTCTGACTGACTTCTGGTTGCACAGACTATATTCCCTCTGTAGCAGATTGTTGAGAAGACCCTCCACTTGATATGTGATGAGGAATAAAAGACTGCCTTCAGTTGGCCTTGAAAATTTGGCCAATCGTGCCAAGTGATGTGCCGAACATGAACCCTCCATTAGTCATCAACTCTTGATTTGTTTTTCAGCTAAAGTATATTGTTCTAAGGTTGTGCTCATCCCCCTCCTCATATGCCTTATTAAACTGCTCAAAAATATCTTAGACAATTAGATTCACTTATTTCATGTTAAATAGCTTTTAGGAGATCGTGCATTTGTTGAAATTGCTTGCTGTCATGCATGTCCTTTGACCTATAATTAGTGGCTAATGGTGTCTGATTTTTGTAAAATTGCTCAGAACTATTACAAGTGTCTGGGATAAAACTTTTTATCTAAGGGTTGGGTTCATAGCTCATGTAAAAATGATAATGGAATCTTACTTTCCATAGGAATGTGTTTAGTACCTGTTGCAGTTTATCACAAGTCACAAGTCATGTAGAATAACTGTCTAATCTGAGGGCTGTCTGCACTATAGTGATGTAAGTTATTGTCATTTCAGATGAGATTTCTTGTTGTGATATTCTAATATTTACATGCTCTGAAAATATTCTCATTTTTTATTGTTTGAGACAGCTTCAATCCCAATTCTTATGTTGTCTGTTAATGCAGTCTAAAAAAAAAAAAAGACAAGTGATAGGACCACACATCACTAGTATTAGGAGTTCTTTCTTAATAAAAAGAAATGTTTGTATGTTTTTTACTTTTAACCTTTGTGATGTTCAAATTTGCAGGAACATGTCAGAAGTGAATGTCATTCTTCTGCAGTTGATATTAAGAATGCCGTTTTACTGGCCAGATAAAGTAATTCAGTTATGCAGAATCAAAAGTTAGCTCAGACCAATTACAGGAAATATTATCTGTATAATTTTGGTCCTGTATCTACCATCAGTTATAGGTAGGTCTTTTCTAAGAGTGCATTTCTTTTGTTTTGATAAATATATCAAGAAGCAAATTTTTTTCAGTGTTTCTCATTGCTGACATTTTTGTGTACTGATAATTTCACCTAGAATTTTTTTTATTGTTTAAATTGAATTGTAAAACAAATATAATTCAGGTTTTGGCCTGTGTGTTCCAGATAACTACCTCCAAAAGTAATGAAACATGATAGCTAGGTGACTTGCATTTTGCATTTATCGGTTGCTGACTGACTGATGTTCTTTACCTTTTGTTAACAGTTACATTACTATGCATATGCTTCTTGGGTCTTTGGTCCCAGCTGGGTAATAACCGTACATGGAGGTGTGGCTGCAAGCTCAGTAGGGTTGGGAAATGTGAAGTACCATATTTGATGACGTGTAAGACCCCATGGCATAACAAACCCCCCTGCCTTTAATATCAGATGGAATATTAAGAAAAAAAATTGTTTACATGTAAACAATGTTATTGACATGCATGGCTAGAGTATGGTAGAAAACAACTTGGACAAAACATGCAACTAGGACAGCGGGAAAAACCATGTTACTGTATTAAGTCTGCTGTAGTATACAAGAGACAAAAGGTACAGTGGGAAATGCTATACTGCTCCCCTCCTTCGCCTCTGATGAGTGCCTATATTTGCAAACAGTTAATACAAAAAAGTTTGTTGGTTAAATATAAGAAATTGAAAGTTTTGCATTAGAAAAAACTTTAATTGAAAAAGTGACACACTGTGCTTGATTGTGTTTTTGTTAAGACAATGTATAAACCTAACCAAGGTTGGCATAATGTTTGTATACCAAGGAAAAATACAAAATTACTTTAAAGTATTTGGCTTATAACTTATGCACTTTCTGTGCTGCTTTTGCTCTCTCAGGTACAGTATTTTTATAATGCTCCCTCGCGTCACTTTTATGGGTAACGGAAGGTGATTGAATTTATGAGGGTTTAGATTTGCAAACAAAACGAAAACAAAACAGGGTTGTAGGTTAGATACAAGAAATTAAAAATTTGTGTTAGAATAAGATTTTCAGTAAGCTGAGTTAAAAAAAAAAAGTTACATTGTTATGGTTATTTTACACAAAGTCAATGTGTAAACGTAGGCTAGGCTAACTGTTATGTATGCATACAGGTGTATCAATGCAGTAACTCTCTCTCTCTCTCTCTCTCTCTCTCTCTCTCTGGTACAGTATTTTTGGCATTTATTTAATGCAATGCAGCATTGTACTTGTACAGTAATGTACTGTTACACATATTTTTCAGTTATGCGTTGCATTAAGGTAAATTATACACCATGTTTTTCCTTGTCTTACTGTCTCACTGGGTATTCCTCTACTGTATATGAAAAAATGTGACGAGAGAAATGCTAGTCTATAAAAAGAAGATTTGTGCTAGAGAGAGAGAGAGAAAGAGAGAGGGCAAGTAAACACTGAATTTTTGTGTGTATTTTTGGTGTAGTTGTATGAGTTTTCAAATGCATCAGTGTGTGTGATTGTGTCGTATAGATTTAAGGGTCCTTCACATTACTGTCGGAGTTAGGTGAGCAGAGGATAAGTTTTGGTTTAGATGTTAAGAATTGTTTAATAATAAAACAGTAGGTGTTTATTGCTAATGAATAACAAAGTAATGGTTCAGAGTATGTGTATGGTATTTTCGAAGGATATCTTGCATGCTAAAAGCAAATTCAAATAAGTAGTCTTTTGGTCGCAAGGATGCTAGCAATGAGGGATTTTACTGTAATAATAGAGGTAATTATGATGATACCTGGAGTAAATTACTAATAATATTACAATGATTTGGAGTTTGGCTGGGTACAAGCATTCCATTGTCTTCAGTCATCCACACTCATAGTCTTAATCTGTATGAATTTCATGTAAATCAATGTTTTTGTTTATGCAGTAAGTTCACGGAAAACTAGGTGTACCCAGTATCGGTATACATTAGCCCACCAAATTCCTCAGCTTTGCACATGAGATCCTGGTGTATTTCAAGTAATTTTTTGGGGAAAAGTGGTCTTATATGCTGTCAAACATGGTAGCTGTGTGAGTGATGGTTCTGTGTAAAAGAGCTGATTTTGTAATACCTTTGTCATTTTATGAGGAAGGCTCAGACAGTTTAGGGAAAAATAGAATAGCATATAGGAACGAAGGATCTGATCTAACAGAGCTTGAGCAAACAAAACGGTATCTCAGATTTTAGAAGTTCATTTTTCAATCGCTTTCAAGGGATCCATAAAGGCAGGTTCTGGGTAAGGCAAGTGCTACAGGCTTTCAGGTGAATGCTCCATACGGTTGGAGCAGCTGTGTAGATTAGGCAACCTTTCCTGATCATTGATAATCTGTAAAGAGGGATGATTGAAGACCTTGGACTCTTGGAGTGCCAATTTTTGGAACACTCCCCCACCTGGACTACCAATCTAGAATAGGAAGGCTGCTTGAGGCCCAAGTAAAGTTGACAGGTTTTACTTAAAATATTTTGACTTATTTTGGTACTGGGTGACAATAGTTAAACTATTGGTTGTCATCATAGATAGTTCATGGATTATTGACAGGAGTGGTTGTCTTGGCACCCGATTGCTTGGCACTGTTGCACTGGGGGGGTTTGCATGATGCAAAGAAATGTTGAAGACTGAGTTAGGTTTTCTACCCTGTTCAGTTGCTGCCTTACTGATAAAGCTGTAGAGAATCTAACTAATACATCTTTTAATTTGTCCTTATGCTTTTGTTCCTCCTCATGCTGTCCAGAGTGGTATATAAATGTTGACTTCAGCTTGGTTTCATGTTTTCATCATTATGATTGTTCTAACAGCGAAGTAGGATGAGGGTGGATGGCTTGCCTGTCTCACCTGTTAAATTCAAGTAGCTGATATAGTCAAATGGGATAAAAGAAGTATGTGAAACCTTGCCTCAGTATTGGGTCGGATCTTGAAGCGCTGAGATTAAGGCGTATAGTACTCAGTTCTCTAACAGTCTTCTGTTGTGACAAAATGGCATTCATCTCCTATTGGTCTTTGGTGGATGGGAGGCTGTCCAAGATCAAATTTTTTTGATGCTTACTATAGTACCATCAGTGCACCTCATGCGGTACAACCAAAGGTTCTTAGCAGCTTCCCTTTGACCCCTAGCTGCAACCTCTTGCATTCCATTCACTGTAACTCTCTTCATATTCTTTCTTCCATTTTACTTTCCGCCCTCTCTTAGCAACTGATTCATAGTACAACTGTGAGGTTTTCCTCCTGTTACACCTTTCAAACCTTTATACTGTCAATTTCCGTTTCAGCACTGAATGACCTCAGGTCCCAGCACTTGGCCTTTGGCCTAAACTCTATATTCTATTAAAAATTCAGAAATTGCTTATTTTGAAATGGGACAGTGCATGAAAAATAAAACTACCTGTATAAGGTAATGGAACAAAGTAAAATTAATTAGTGTGCTGTCATGGAAATTTTCTTGAATGCAGTTTTGCCTTTTTTTTTTCTTAACTTGGTATGGCAAAGGTTAACCACAAATTTTAGATGTCCAGATAAAGTACAGTACTAATAATGATGTTGATAATGATTACCTGTATTATCATTGCTCTTATATCTGTTGTGTTTCGTTGGTATCAGAACTTTAATCGTAGTGCTGAATGTTCTTGTGCCTACTTCGTTTTTATTTTCATCCTGTAAGTTATATAAAGGAAAAAGGAATTCATCCCTTTCCGTGAAGAAGAAAAATCCTGTAAGTCCTCCCCCACCCTCTCTCTCTCTCTCTCTCTCAGTTCATTGTTGATCACCTTGCCAAGTTGCGTGGTGTCACCTTGTTATTTCGAAGTAGACAGACGTAAATTCTTGTTTACACATTTACATATTTCATTGTTGCTTTACGTGACACAATCTTCACAGTACCAACGCAATCACTGGACTTCGGGGAAAAGTATAGTACATGGCTAAATATTGGATTGTTCCGTGTCTTGCTGCAAAGCTGTGTTTGTGAATATTTTACTCTGTTCTGTCTTCCCTGTACTATAGCACTTCCTGGACAGTGTCCTTCCATTCCAGTCCTTTGACCACGCTTGGCCAGCACTTTCTTTGCCCCCCTCTCTTTTTACTTTTCTAAACGTATGGTAAACACAACCTTTTCACCAGCCCTCTATACTCCCCGTGAGTAAACCCCGTTGAAACACTCAGATCCATCATTTCACTTAACGCAGCTAGGGTTGCCTTATGGTCATATAGCTACATTTATCGCTCTTTCAATGTCTTACTTCCCTCGTAGGACGGTAGTGCCGCCACTGTGCCCCCGTTCATATGTTTTTTCTTCCATCTTACTTTCGTCCCTCTCCTAACAACTGATTTGTAATACACCTCTTCGGACAGTTGATTCATAATACAACTGCGAGGTTTTCCTCCTGTTACTCTTTTAAAACCTTCTTTACTCTCAGTTTCCTTCTCAGCGCTGAATGTCCTCATAGTTCCCAGCGCTTGACCTTTGGCCTAAATTTTATATCCCATCTCCAACTTTTTACCCCCAAATACGCAACGGAAACGATTCCTCTCACCAGCTTCCATTTCCTTCATTCACAGTCAGATTCCACAGACACTCCTCTCCTGTAATCCTTTTGCAGAGACCCTGCAAACTTCCTTGTTTCACCAATTTTGTGACCCGTCTGACGTTCAACCGCCTATGATTTTTGTAAGATTCGGACTTTAAACACAAGTTGAAAAGGATTCGAGTAAAAAATACCACGGGATCTCCTGCAACTGGTATAATGTCTGGCTTAATTGAAAACAAATAATATTTGAGCCGATAGAATATAAGAATATCTCATCTTTTTCCCCAGTTGTCATTATTGAATGTTGCTTTTCCATTCATAATTTTATTTTTGTACACAGACGGGTTTTCCCTTTTTGACTGAATAGTGATGCAAAAAAAAAAAAAAAAAAAAAAAACGCAGACAGATTCTAAATGTCTTTTATTTTCGTTATCAAATCATGGTTTTTGTTTTTACCAAAGAGTAAATACTGTTATTTCAATATTTTTTTCTGCTTTAATGGAAGTGGAATTCGATGGGGGCCCAATGGGAAGATCCTTATCATTATTTGTAGGATGTATAGCATTCAAAACTATTGCTGTAGTTATTGTTATACTGTAGTTTTTAAAAAGTCTGTTCAAAGTTGTAAAGTGTAGCCGCTTTTATGGATATTTTTGTTTTGGTTTGGTATGCCCCTTGCATAGTTTCATTCATCTGAAGATCTTTTAGGAAATAATTGATGGGTTCTTTCTATTCATGCATGGGGGGATTTTGCACAGTGAGTTCCTACATCACACAAACACATGCGTACATACATTAAGTCACGAGAAGCATTATTGTAAACGGCCATTTACTCTCTCTCTCTACACCACTCGAGCGGTGTTTGAGAAGCATTATTGTTTTGTGGTCATTTATCATTGAACTACAAACCTCATATTGTGTTTTCGATCTGTAAAATGACATTTTACCGGAGATTGTTGAAAAGGAGCTTACCAAAATAGTTTTGCATAAAAAAAGCTCTTAAAATGTGAACGTCTACTTTACTCTTGACGGTAAGTGCTTCGAAAATGCGGAGCGGGAGGCGCAGTATGAGGAATTAGTTCTCCAAAATAGCAACGCATTTAAAGCAGGAAATTAATTGAAGTGTCACTTAGTTGACGGTTTGGCAGTTCATTAAATGTCATTGTTCAGGTTTCATATATAAGTGGACCACACGCTTGCAGGAACTTCTTGCTGATTTTTGCGAAATATTCAAGCTTTTTTTTTTTTATACCGTTGGAAGGTAGTGCCGTCAGTGCACCTAACGCGATGCATTGTTGGCATGACTTAAGTTCTTTGCAGCGTCCTTTTTGCCCCTAGCTGCAACCCCTCTCATTCCTTTTAATGTACCTCCATTCATATTCTCTTTCTTCCATCTTGCTATCCACTCTGTCCTAAGAATTGTTTCATAGTGCAACTGCGAGGTTTTCCTCCTGTTGCACCTTTCAAGTCTTTGTACTCTCAGTTTCCGTTTCAGCGCTGAATGGCCTTAATAGCCCAGCGCTAGGCCTGTGGCCTAAATTCTTTATTCCATTCCATTCCAGCTTTCTTTTAGTCTTATCTACAAACATGCCACGTCAACACTCCCACAAGAGTAAGGAGACATTTTGTTATCACAAGTGAGGGCCATGGAATCATAGATACTATGACACCACTACATGAAGTTAATGACATAATTATTGGATAAGAGTGTAACTTTTTAGTATGGAAAAAGTATGACTCATTTTAACCAAGGTGTCACTGAGGAAATCTCCAGATGTTAAAAGACAAGCCCCACAATTTGCAATTTCTTTTGGTCCGAGGATAAAGAAAGGGAACGGAATTAGAACTGGCGGTTACCAGCCAAAGAAACCATAGACTTGCCTCTTAGAGGAAGACCTATTTTGAGAGTCAAGAGACCCGGAGTAGGAGTCGATTTCTGAAGCATACAAGTGGGGGGAAAGACAGTCGGTGGGGAGTTTTGAGAAACAGGTAAACCTGAAAATGTTCTTGGAATACACTTCTGAAAAGAAATAAATGCAAGTCATCACTATGCAGCGTAAAATGGAATATCCACCTCATACATATGTGATATACGTTTCCACGTCAAAACAGAAGATATTTGCATATAAAGAGATTCAGTACTCCGGTTTGCTCACAAAATTCAAAAGGAACGTTTGCGCTTGCAAAATCGAGGAGAACATTTGCACATACATAAAATTTGCAAGACAAGTAGTCTCATAGAAATGCATGATGCCTGCACTATAAGTTCCTGGAATACAAAACACATACACACAAATTAAGAGAATTACTCTATATAAATGCTGAATAGTCTGTGCTCGTAAAAAAAAAAAACTAATATTCACATAAAGCTGTAGAAAAGTTTACTTTGAAAACGACGAGACATACAAACGACAGGCAAATTTAAATGAAAAAAAAAAATCTCCACGAACAAGGGAAAAGCCATTCAGAAAAAAGATAAGCATTTAAGCCTGAATAATGAGAAAACTTTTCACTCAAAATGCAATAAAAGTTCGCTGCCAAACTAAAATTGCCACATTGGCTCGCGTAAGAAATATGTCACATTTCCATTTAGGATGCAAGAATTGTGTACACAACCAGGTTCAGTGTAAAGTTATAATCCAATATGGCAGAACATCCAGTGAAGAAAATTTGTTGCGTGCACAGTTTTGGAGTACGAACTCGATAAGTATTTGAAGACAGACTCGCGCTCAGAAAACTTACCCAAAATAAGCAATATATCTCCTCTCGAACGTTCAAGGTCAGTGTTACACGGCAACAGTATACTGTAGGTCTAGTTAAGGAACCGCTGCAAACTCAACAAATATTTTATAAAAGATTCCCGCGCCCACAAAATATTTTCATAATATTCAAGATATCTTCTCTCGAATATTTACTCATTATGGTACACGGCAGTTAAGGAACCGCTGCAAAACCAAGTAAGTCGACACTGATTCAAGGTTTTGCTTAGTTTCCCGTAGCTTCCCGAAGCCAAACATAGCCAGCCACCTCTTAGGGAATACGATTCCTTGACTTTCATTGACTGCAAATAGCCTCCTTAAACGAACGGGCGATCCCAGAATAACATTTCCGAGAGGGACACCCTTGCTAGATTACCCCAAACGCCCTCTGTCGATGGGGATTTATATGGCATTGATGGCCTGTTTACAAGCCCGCTCAAGACCAGCTTGAAACGAAGTCGCTGGGTATATTCCTTTTGACGGTTTGGTTATTGGCACATTATTTGCTTCTTTTTTTATGTTAGAGGTTGATGTCCCTGGCATTTCTTTTTGAATGGACGAAAGAGTTTTTATTATTCTAATTTCTCAGTTCTCTCTTTTATCTCATAATTTTCTCGGTAAAATCACGTCACTGCTGGTTATTTACTTTTCGTATTATGTGGGCGATATATTCTGATGTCTTGTTTTTTCTTTCTAAGGTCGATATAAACACACACACACATATACATATTTACATTACATATTTAAATATGTATATATATATATATATATATAATTTGAATATACATATATATATATATATATATATATATATATATATATATATATATATATATATATATATATATATATATATATATATGTTAGCAGATGCTCGCATTTGCTAGTTCCCATATCCGTGCAATACCCATACCCATATCTGTAACATTCCCAAACCCATATCTGTACCATACCCATATCCATACCATACCCATGCCCATACCCATACCCATACTCATACCCATACCCATACCCATGTCCATTCCATACCCATATCTATACCTTACCCATACCTATACCCATAACCATACTCATACCCGTACTGTACCCATACCAATACCCATACCCATATCTGTATCATACCCATACCCATATCTGTACCATCCCCATACCTATACCCATACCTGTACCATGCCCATACCCATACCCATACCCATATATACGTACCATACCCATACCAATGGGCGGTTCTCCAGCTGGAAACTGCTTCACATGATCCTGGAGTCTTCAAGACTTCAAGAAGACGTCATAATCCAATGGGCATTTCTCCAGGAATGCTTCGGGAGCTGAAGACGGCTTCAAAGGATCCTGGAGTAGTGAAGGCGTCTCGTAAATATAACTTGCTTGACCTTTAGAATTTATGAAGTGTTTAATTAACCTCATGTGGTAACTATGAACCATCTGCATTAGGAGAGGGGAGGGGAAGGGAAGGGAAGGGGAGGGGAGGAATACATACAGACACACAGCCACACACACACACACACAGAAAGGCAGCCAAGGAAATTAATATATATATATATATATATATATATATATATATATATATATATATATATATATATATATATATATATTTATATATATATGTATATGCAATTACCTGTATATATGATATTGTAGGTATATGTGCATAAACATCTCATTTGTATTTTGTATCTCTTTTGTTTAGGTGTGCATAGAGGAAGAACGAAAAAATTATAGATCAGGCAGAGTGCAAGAGGTGATTGGACGGAAGTCCTGAATGTGAAGAAAGCACCAGATAAAGGTGAGTGGCCTAATATATGTTGACAGGGGTAGGGGCACGAGTCAGCTCGTTACTGATAATCACGGTAGCATGGTATATAAAGTAACTATTTTCTGTATATTTTTCTGCACAAAGATGCATTTGATTGTTATTCTTTTCCTGTTTAAAGAGAAAAGTGAATTCGGTGTTTACAAAGTACCATGTGGAGAGGGTGACAAAATTTATGTGGGACAAACTGGACGTTCCACATGACAAAGGTTAGCCGAGCACGAAAGAACTTACGTGTTTGAGAATTCCGAGATTCTCGTTTACTTTCGAGAAACTGGTGTTCGCATTAACCAGAGTGAGCCATCTTTACTATTTAAAGTTGCCTGACCAAACAGGAGGATTATTCTGGAATCAACCATCATAAACTGAACCAGCAATGGAAGAGAGGCACCGTGGATAAAACTCCGCTCTTCATAGAGATAATTTTGCCGGACGCAAAAAAAAAAAATAAAATAAAATAAATAAAAAAACCAACCCTGGTCAAGACGTCACAATATCAAATACTTACTTGAATAAAGCAAATCCGAATGGAATACCTTTATAATGAAGGATATTGCGTTCCATAAATCGAAACAAGTGCAGCCCAAAATGCATTTTATTTTTACGCCATATAAATACTTCCTCTGTAACACAGTTCATTTTCCACCGAGCCAAAGAGCGATGTACATTAGTCGGAATATACAGTAGTTACTTATCCACAACGCTTTGCTTCTTTTATGTGTCGTTTTATGAAATGTATCAGACTGTGAGGTTACACAAAATACATCCAAAATACATTCACGCTTACATTACTGTCTGTACAGTATATACCGTGCGGAAGGAAGGAAGGAAGGAAGGAAGGAAGGAAGGAAGAAAGGGAGAAGGAAAGACTCACTGAACACCACCCATCAATACATTCAATAGCAAGTGCGTGGCCCGTATGGTGGGGAAGGGTGGATGTATTATTCCTCCAAGGGTGGTGGGGTTGGGGTTGAGGTGGGGGTTTAGTCACGTAGTAGGAGCCCGATCCAAATAAGCTACCTGGGTCATGCGTTCGTGACACCCATCTTTCGCATTCAGCGGCACACTGTTGCTCCCCCAGCGTGTGTAGTGCGCCTCTTCCCCAATTCTTGACTAAACGCTTGTCGACCTTCATTTCTTTCGCTTCGTTGTCTAGCGTATTTCGTCATTACAGTGCCATCGCTTGTTTAGTAATAGTAGAGTTATATCTGCCCATAATACGGGAGAAGGAAATCCGCTGGAATGTGATTTCTAACGATCGCTAGTAACTTTATTGGAAAAAATAACTGACCGCATATACGAATTTCTTTCAGTCGTCATAGTGACGGTCCGTGGGTAAGGTGTGTTTATCTCTCGCGTTTTTCTTGACGAGTGACTTGAACAAATTTTTCTCGGTGTTTGGAGTTTCGTCTTATGTTAATCATTGACGTTCGGTATAGATAAACATCGGTGTGAAGGTGAGTGGTGAGCTTGCTTGTCATACAACACGTGACTTTGTTTTTGGTACCGTTTGTTATTTTATTGCTAGCAATGTTTGTTTGTTATTTTTGTGAGATACCTAAAACTAATATATATATATATATATATATATATATATATATATATATATATATATATATGTATATATATATATAAAGACTTGTTCGTTATTTTTGTGAGATACTTAAAATTAATATATGTATATATTTATTTATTTATTTATTTATTTATTTTGATATAAACTTTAAAATACAACAACACTATATGCAACATTCGAACGCAATGTATCCTTTATTTTAGTAATAATGAAAAGGTATTTTTCTTGCTTATCGTAGAGTTATTTATTAGGATCAGTTGAAAACAAGTAAAAAATGCGCCGAAGTTTCCTCGGCACAATTGAGTTTTCTGTACAGTCGCTACAGCGTATAATCAAGGCCACCGAAAATAGATCTATCTTTCGGTGGTCTCGGTATAATGCTGAATGAACCGCGCCCCATGAAACTTTACCCACGGTCCGGTGGTGGCCTATCCTGTATCGTTGCCAGAAGCACGATTATTGCTAACTTTAACCTTAAATAAAATAAAAACAACTACTGAGGCTAGAGGGCTGCAATTTGGTTTGTTTGATGATTGGAAGGTGAATGAACAACATACCAGTTTGCAGCCCTCTAGCCTCAGTAGTTTTTAAGATCTGAGGGCGGACAGGAAAAGTGCGGACAGAAAAAAATGCGGACAGAATAAAGTGCGGACGGACAGACAAAGCCGGCACAATAGTTTTCCTTTACAGAAAACAAAAAAGTAGTAGGAAAAGTAAACTCAGAGAATTTAAATGTTGAGAGAGAGAGAGAGAGAGAGAGAGAGAGAGAGAGAGAGAGAGAGAGAGAGAGAGAGAGAGAGAGAGAGACGTGGCTGGGGGGAAAACATTAGAGAACATAATGAAATTAAAACAATTGGAGATTGAATCGGAAGCCAAAGAGCAGAGGATCCGGAAGATTGACGTGTCGCTTGATACTGAAAGTAGATAAGAAATTTCAGTGTAAGCGACGCAAGAAAAACATTGAAGTCAGAAAACCGAAAAAGCAAAAGGGATTAAAAATGTCGACTGAACAGCATGAGAGAATTGAGAAGTGGAAAGCTTAAAAAAAAAGCCTGTTGAAGGCTTTGTGGCAGTCGTTAAGTTTAGTGACCCTTACGAAACAGATTATTTTATTTTATTTAAAAGCGTAGACTGAAAGAAAGGAATTATGTAAATATGCAAGAATTGTAAAAACAATGATCAGGCTGGAAATTTAATTGGTAGGTCAGAAGTTTGGTTCCAGTCAGATGGAGAAGCATAAATCGACTGAGAAAGTTATAGGACTCAGATACTGAGGTCAGATGGACGATCAAACTGACAGGAAGTTTGGTATATTAGGACTGATCAAATATTCCCTTATCATAGTCAAGCTTTATTTCATGGTAAAGATATGTAGATAAATTAGTTATTTTTACAATGATAAGGTAAATGAATAAATGGACTGATACACTGCTATATCATAATTCATCTTCATTTGATAAAGTAGATTGATAAAGTAGTTAATTTTAAGGAAGAAAACATACTTAGAACACACAGTATAGACCTCAGTGAAAATCAAGACTAGCAAATATGGAGGAGATTAGTGCGAAGGCATGACGTCAAAAGGAACCAACTGGATAATTATAGCTGAAGACACGAAGGATATGCTTGAAACTTTGGTTTGGATAATGAAAGCAATGGATTGCGATTGAATATGACTGAGGTAAGGGAAAATACATATGTATATGAATAAGGTTAAAACAAAAATGACCCCCAAATTGAAGTAAATTTCAGAAAAAATTCACCAGGTATAAAAGTAATAAGTTTTAACGAAGGAAAAATCTTGTTCGAAAACAGAGTCAAATGGTCATATAAATGGGCTTATTTTCGAAGATGTCAACTCTTAGTTTGAAGTTAATAAGAGATTTTGGCGGTTATTCAGTTTAGTGGGCCATCCCTTCTTTGTTCTCTCTAAAAAGCAGTGAAAGCAAATAGACTCTGGTCAAAAATACCATTAGATCCGAGTGCGTGTGTGCTTCAAAGAGATCATTAGTATGTATTGTTCAGGTCGGGTTTAGCTGCGTTTTGGTGATATTTTTGTTATTACAGCTGCAATTATATTCTGAATTATAAAAGCGAAATTATTAATCATTTAGTACCGAAAGCAAGATGCCACTTAGTAATTATAATTGTCATTATTATTTAAAATGCGAATTACAGTAGTAAAGTTTTTCACTGTTAGATAGCTAACTGCTTCGAGCAATTTTCAGTTTCTTAGGGATGCCCCAGATGCATTGCAGATATTTGAATTATTCTTTTATGTGGGTATTGTTTCGCCAAGTATTTAAATTCGAGGTCAAGGCTACCCGCCAAATTAGCGAAAATTTCTGCACCACGAATGAAAAGCATATACAAAGATATAGGATATCAGATGTAAAATTAGATTACTCAGATACCAAATATCCGATCTTGAATGAAGCACGGAAGGAGTATTAATTTTGCAGTGAAACCCACAACAATAAAGATTGTATTGGAAAGCAATATTTCACCAAGGAAAAGAGATGATTATACGTAGAGGAACCAGACGGAATTACAGTATAAATAGTTCTGAAATACTGAAGACGTTGAAACAAGATTGTTTCAAAGGACGATACGGATGAGACGAGGCTGGGAAGCAGAATAACTTTCACAAAGATGATGACGTTGGATATTTGGATGAACTTACTGAAAGAGTGATTTTAAAATCATCACCATCAACTCATCTTCCTGATTTTACTTTCTTGAGACCTAAATATCGGCCCAAATTCGGTTCATCAAACGAGTACCTTATTAGTCAGCTAAAGCTTATGTTTTCTCCTATAACCTGTTTTTACGTGTCACAACTGTTGTTAAATAGATGTGTCTTTGATATTTTCTTGATGTGCGTAAGTATTCACTTAGTTATTTACCTCCCTGAGTAACTTGTGAGGTCCAGTGTTTTTACGAAAAGAAAATTTTATGAGAAAATGACTCTAGCAGACAAAGGGTGTCATGCTTCAAGCAACCTGACGACTGCAGGTGACGTGGAAATATTGGTCTGCCGAGGTTTTTGCAAATTAAATAGGAGAGGATTCGATTTATAGTTCGGGAAAATTCACGAAGGCAGTCTGACCAAACAAGGCAGTGATGATTACAGTGTCTAATCACACTGGCCATGGTTTTGTAAGCCATAGTAAAGAGGACAACGTATTTGACTGAAGAAAAATGGATTATTTAGTTCAGTCAGTCAGATATGGAATGGCATAGAAAATTTTAGCTGAAAATTATTCTGACAAAGTAAGAAGAGTGAGTCAGAATTTCAGATTATTTCAGACTTGGGAGAACAGAGTAAGGCAACAGACTGAAGGATGAGAAGTAGGAGAAAGTAGTGCGACCTGCCAAATACCTTTGACGAATAAATCATTAGTTATATATATATATATATATATATATATATATATATATATATATATATATATATATATATATACATATACACACATGTATTTATGCACACACATATATATATATGTGTGTGTGTGTGTAAAGGGCGCATGTACGTTAAGAGGGCATTGTGGCTATTAGAATTACATATGTGTCTGGTAAAAGTGACCAGTAGATTCTACATATATATATATATATATATATATATATATATATATATATATATATATATATATATATATATATATATATATATATATGTATGTATATATATAAAACACACACACACATATATATACTGTATGTATACAGTATATATATATATACACTGGTTGTAAACTAAAATACGGTTAGAACAGATTACCAACTTTAGTGGTCTACGTCAATACCAGAAGGCTATTTGTTTCAGGTCTTGGCAGGAAATTATCGCCTAGTTATCGGACTGGTTTTGCTTTGCGAATATACTTCAATGCAAAGGCTAATTATTGATCACCCAATAACCATTTATTTATGTATTGGGTAACTGAAGCTAATTGAACATTTTATATATATATATATATATGTATATATATATATATATATATATACATATATATATATATATATATATATATATATATATATATATATATATATATATATATATATATATATATATATATTATATATATACACATGGAATAGTATTGACAGATTAGAGGAATTTATTTCTGGTGATACAAATTCATTTTTCGGTATAATGTGGTTCGGATTCCACAATAAGCTGTAGGTCCCGTTGCTAGGTAACCAGTTGGTTCTTAGCCACGTAAAATAAGTCTAATTCCTCGGGCCAACCCTAGGAGAGCTGTTAACCAGCTCAGTGGTCTGGTTAAACTAAGGTATACTTAACTTATTATTAATAAGATAATGTTTAGCAATATAAAGGTGGACGGTAACTTAAATCTGGTTGGCCAGAACCGTAGATTAATAATTTATTTTGACGCTTGAACATTATTGCATTTACCTTTGTTGTTTTTGCTTTTAGATTAAGCTGTCATTGTGAAAGCATACTTCACTGGTCACTTTAGCCGTAAAGCAGATTTATCTCGTAATTTAACGAAAGTGAATTTTAGCTGCAACTTTATAAGCCGTAGTTTTGTAGTGTGAACTTTTTGAAACTATGATTCAGAGTTATTTTTCAAAACTTATGGACCACAGCTCAGTTGTTAATGTAAGTCTTAGAAGGCGAAGCATGAATTTGTTTGTAACGCGTAGCAAGAAGTCGATGAATAGTATATTGATATTTAGTAATTCTGGAAGACAGTTCAGCGCTTGGACGAAATCGTAAATTTGAGAAAAGTGCTCGAGATGCTACGAAAAGACTTTTCAGTGGGATTTATCGCATTGCTTATGAGGGTAGAGTTCTCATAAGCACACATACACACACATTATATATATATATATATATATATATATATATATATATATATAAATATAAATAAATATATATATATATATATATATATATATATACTGTATATATATATATATATATATATATATATATATATATATATATATATATATATATATATATATATATATATTATAGAGGGTGTGTATATTTTGAATATGTATTATTTATGTTACCCGAATCTTTTCCATGGAGGGTATTTGTAAATGTTTTATGGTAATAATTTATATCTCGTTTGGCTTAGAAAATATAGGACATTTAAGCATGATTTACTTTCACAAGTCCTCCCAAGAATAATATACGGAAATTTTATTATTATTATTATTATTATTATTATTATTATTATTATTATTATTATTATTATTATTATTATTATTATTATTATTCTAGAGCGATCAATAGAGAATTAAAAACCTGAAGATATTAGAAAGTCCTTCGGAAAAATGAAAAGTGTACAAGCTATAGGACCATCTGGAATAACAGGTGTTATACTGAATGAGCTGACAACAATATCTACGGTAAGACTCAGATGGGTGGGCGAGGAGTCTGTTAATAGGAATACTCAGAAAAAAAGTTAAGTATACCTTAGTTTTACCAGACCACTGAGGTGATTAACAGCTCTCCTAGAGAGGGCTGGCCCGAAGGATTAGACTTATCTTACGTGGCTAAGAACCAATTGGTTACCTAGCAACGGGACCTACAGGTTATTGTGGAATCCGAACCACATTATAGCGAGAAGTGAATTCCTATGACCAGAAATAAATTCGTCTAATTCTTTATTGGCCGGTCGGAGACTCGAACTCGGGCCTAGCAGAGTGCTAGCCGGCAACTCTACCGACTCATCCAACGAGGAACTAAGCACCATGTTGCGATAGAGGAGAGGGCCTTAGAAAAAGTAGAGCATTTTTGTTATCTTGAAGCAGGTACTGAGATGGCCGTAAGGGAAAGAGAAGAAAGAAATATCGCATTAGTAGACCGGGTAAAAACCAATAATGCGTGTAGTACAGTAAGCGCCAAAAGTGATGCGACAGATTTCAGAATTAATCGTAATTCTTCAGAAACTCTCGTGGGGTTGCCAGTTAGTAAATTTTATTCCAATTATTGTCATCCTATTTATCTGATAATAAGTATCAGTGATTAGCTGTAGAACAACAGAAGGTATTTTCCAAGTGAATGGTCAATGCTAGTTTAATCATCATTTATAAAAAAAAAAAGAGAGAGAAAAAAAAATCTCGCCGTAGAAACATCTGCGTCTCTGCATGTGGGATGTCGAGTGTTCACCGAGTGGCTGCAGAAACTGTGCGCATAAGCGTTGGCCTAATGTGATTTATTGTAAATTAACTTTCTACTTTTATAGCCATATATCGTGTTATTATGATTTAGCATCTGATTAAATGAAATGTAAATAAGACACAATTTGGTGCAAAAAAAAAAAAAAAAACGCAATCCTAGTTATATGCGCGTTTAGCATTGGCTACATGATTGGGCCTATTTTAATAAACAATGAAATATATTTTCCAGTTTGTTATTAAATAATTTTATCGGATTTCTCAATTGCGCATATCGTAAGGTGGAATTGCGTTCTGAGTCTTACCAAACAAGTATTTTCGTAGGTTTCAATTTGTTTTAGTGCATAATTGAGACTATGCTTGTCCACGATCCGAGTGTGCATATGCTTTTTGCGAGCATAATTTTAATTCGAGGATCTCCTGAGCATGACTAATAGGCCTAGTGCTTGAATCTTAAAAAGGCGTCTGGTTATTCTGACTAGATAAAAGGCCCTGAGAGAGAGAGAGAGAGAGAGAGAGAGAGAGAGAGAGAGAGAGAGAGAGAGAGAGAGAGAGAGAGCATAACAGGAGATCCTCGAATTAAAATGATGCTCGTAAAGCATATGCACACTCGGATCGTGGACAAGCATAGTCTCAATTATGCACTAAAACAAATTGGAAACCTACGAAAATACGTGTTTGGTGAGACCCAGAACGCAATTCTACATATATATATATATATATATATATATATATATATATATATATATATATATATATGTGTGTGTGTGTGTGTGTGTGTGTGTGTGTGTGTGTGTGTGTGTGTGTGTGTGTGTAAGATATAAATCCCCCCAAATCTCATGGATTTCTGTTATACGGTAATACTTGACTGGATCGAACTGACTACTGGTTGCACGGGGAAATATGAATTTGGGTGATATCACGCCCTTATGATGCGCCCACTCACGCAAATTCAGTCTTAGATTTCACGGTTGGAATATGATTAGAAGATTTGAAGTAAAAGTTTGAAGTGAAAAAGATGGTGTTAGGATTGTGGGTTGAGGTAGAGTGGCGGGTGGTTGGGCTGTTTCGTTTTCCGACTACACGAGGTAGTTGCTTACGACTGCTTTCTTATTATTTTTATATAGCGAGTCTGTTTCCCAGGTGCAAGGATAGGTCCCGGCGTCGGTCCTAATGGTTCTATCTTTGCCTAAATAACAGACAATGCCCACGTATTGCAAGACTTGCTGTGCCCGGTACTAGGCCTAGTCACCTTTCTCTCTCCTCAATTTTGCTCTCTTTGTCTCCCCGAAGATTTTTCTTCTCTTTATTTTGCTCTCCTCTCCCTGAAGAATATTTTTGCGCTTATTTTTACCCTCTCTCTCCTTTTATTTGGATATCTAGTAGATGGTTGTAAACAAGATTTTCCATAAATAAGGTTTCATTATCATGAGCTTTATAAATACGTACTTGGTTTACCAGAATCTTTCAACTTGTTTTGTGGGATTACGCTAAAAACTATCATCGTTAAATCTTACTCTCGCTTATCAGTATATCATACGAGTAATTATTCTCTTTAGGAAATACTAAAGATATGTTAACATAACTTGGCAATCTCCTCTAAGTCTACCAGTTTGAGAAGACGTTGCTAAGTAGATTGCTTTTCCTGCAACTTAAAAACAATCATGATTTTATAGTAGGTTAGATAAAGAGATATACATTTCATAATCTATTTCATAATTATATATATATATATATATATATATATATATATATATATATATATATATATATATATATATATATATATATATATATATATATATATATATATATATATATATATATGAAATTTAAAACTTAAAAGTCAATGAATAATCACAATTCATAATGAAACAAAATCATACATTCTCTTGAAAATTTGTCCAAATATTTACATAAATAGTTACATTTATTCGTCAATAATGAACATGCAAAACGATAACATATATTCAATATTTTGTGCAAGAGCCTAAATTGTCAATAACAGTATTTAATCTCCTCGGAACTGAGTCCACCAAATTCTCACATATCATGGTTCCTCTTAAAGACTCCCACACAGATGAACAGTGGTTGATGAGTAGATGTTTTGATTTAAGGGCAGTGCCGTCCCATTCTTTAGTCATAATGGCCCATAGGTTCTCGATGGGATTGAGGTCTGGTGATTTGGCGGGCCAGTTAATCCGGATGATTTCAGGATGCCTTTTAAACCACTCCTGGACGACACGGCTGTTATGAACAGAAGAATTGTCCATAGCTACGTGTATGGGGATATGGTCAGGAAGCAGGAGGGCTCTCACAGAGGGAATCAAAACTTCCTCCAAAATTTCGACATACTGGTGACCATTTAACTGTTCATGAATAGGGACCAAAGCCCCCGGTCCACATGCTGCCATCCAACCCCACACGCCGGCGGCGATTCTGCCACTTCGAAGACATGGCCGCACAAATTTATCCTCAAATCTAAAGAGGGGGAGACAATAAAAATTTATATATATATATATATATATATATATATATATATATATATATATATATATATATATATATATATATATATATATATATATATATATATATATATATATATATATATATATATAGATAGATAGATAGATAGATAGATATAGATGTAGATATATATATATATATATATATATATATATATATATATATATATATATATATATATATATATATATATATATATATATATATATATATATATATATATATATATATATATATATATATATATATATATATATATATATATATATATATATATATATAATAATAATAAAAACTCCATTATTATCTTAGCCTAAGTCAAATCTTAGTCAAAATAAATATAATTATTCACGTAGACTAATAAAATATTATTTTGGACTAAAAAAAGAATAAGCTAAGACTTGTAAGTCTCAAGTTAGATTAACCATGTAGCCCATGAAAAATTTTTTAAAAGTAAAGAATGTATAGGCCTATACAGTAGGCCTGTGTATGAAATGAAATTATAGTTACACATAGCCAAATGAATCACCGTAGGCTAAACAATTATCAGGGATTGGTTATTAATCTAATGTGGTCCAAAACACCTAAATAATCAATTATGTCCATTATTGCCATTATTATTACACGATGAACCACGCCATAATTGTTGGATCCCACTGTAGGTTAATGTTCGAACACAAGTAATCTGACATACCTTTTTTCCTTGGACGCCAACAATAAAGCCTTCCTTTCTCGTCGTTAAAAACGTTTTCTCATCGCACCAGATAACATTTTCCCAGAAATTGCTCTCCATAGGAAAATATTGAAGAGCGAAGCCAATTCGCTGTTCTTTGTGGAATTGGGTAAGGAAAGGCTTCTTTGCAGGAATTCTGCTTTCAAGTCCTTCTTCTCTCAAACGACGTCTTATGGTGGTGTTTGATATGTGGAGGCTAGTTTGTCTTTTTAACTATTGTTGATGATGTTATTGGATGCTCTCTTACAAATCCAATCATCTGCCTGTCTTCCTCTTCTGTCGTGCAGCGAGGTCGACCAGATCTTCTTTGATTTTCTAGTCCTGCTAGTCCTACTTCGTTATATCTCTTCAACCATCTATATACAGTTGCTCTGTGGAGATTTAAACGTCGTGCTATTTCTTGCACTGGAGTTCGTGTCCGATGCAATTCAATTGCAGATCTCCTAACTGATTCTGATGCCTCGGTTCGCGGTCTAATCACCAGCTGATCCATCTTGATTAGAGTTTACGTAATCACTGTCAGCTGATCCATCTTATCAGAGGTTGCATGACCACTTTTGCGAAGTGTCAGAACAGTGTTCGTCCGGTAGCTATGACTACGGCTGATGCTGGAGGCCCTCGGTCAAGCCGCACCAACCCCTAAAAAAAATACTGGTAGGCACTGGCTAGCGATGGGGTTATTAGGGCAAAGACACCCTCTTCTAGTAGGACACGGCTGGTGATTCATAGGTTGGGTAGATAATATTACGTTGGTGCCGTGGGTCGAAACCGAAGCCAAAGCTGAAGTAGAGTCCGAACGGTATATATAGTCCTAGAAGCTGAAATCAAACTACCAACCACGCCCAACTTCTCTGTTGAATCTAGACGCATTCATGGTTGATTATGCTTAATGTTACGAAGATTTTACATTTATATTATATTGCTACTTGCATGGTTTTATACGTCTTTGCTAAAATAAATGATAATACGCTATGATATAAAATAATTTTTTCCACATTCCTCTAAATATACGTCGGTAATGTTGGTAGTCCTGTGTTGAACGAAAATTTCAAATTGTTTCGTTTCTACAGTTTGAAGCAATAACTAAACTTTGAAATAATCAATATTACCGCAATTTTTTCTTATGATTGTTATAAATACCATAGATTTGATATTTGTGCATCATATGTTAGCTTTATTTGCTTTTGATAGAGCTTTCAATGAAGGAAAAAAATAAGTTTTTGAGCTACGTGCTGTAGTTGCCAGTTAGTGAATTTCGAACGAAATCCTCTGAAATTTGTCGCATCACTTTTGGCGCTTATTGTACAAGGCTTGAACTGCTCCATAAAGCAGAGACAAGGTAACAGAAAGAAAACGGAAGACATTTCGAAAAGGTGTGACAAGAGAACAATGAGATGATACCACGAGTGAGGAAGTGGCTTAGAGATAAGGCGCCTAGAAGCTCGGGAATAGACCGAGATATCGAAAACTGGTTTTATCTGGACATACGATGAGCACGGATGAGAAACGGGTACTCAAAAATGCAGTAGATATGGAAGCAGCAGAAGGAAAACTGTAGGAATGGCCAGGAAATCCTGGAAAAATAACAGTTTAAGATTATACTAGGTGGAAACTTAGGCAGAAAGTGCACGAGACTTGAGCGTGTGGAGAGAACGCAGTACTTTTCACGCTTAATCCCATAAGCAAAGAGAAGACGTAAGGATCCCCCCTCCCCCAGGTTCTTTGAACCGTCAGTGCACCTCATGCAGTGCATTGCAGGCATTAGTTAAGGTTGTTTGCAGCGTCCCTTTGGCCCCTAGCAGCAACCCATTTCATACCTTTTACTATATCTCCGCTCATATTCTCTTTCTTCCCTCTTATTTTCTACCATCTTATAACAATTGTTTCATTGTGCAACTGCGAGGTTTTCCTCCTGTTATGCCTTTCAAACCTTTGTACTCTAAGTTTCCCTTTGACCGCTGAATGACCTCACAGGTCCCAGCGCTTGGCATTTGGCCAAAATTCTTTATTCCATTCCATTCCAAGTGTACTCCAATCTTTCCCGCTGCTTTTAACTGGTGTAAATTTAAATCGACTTCACATTCATTGTATGGAAGACAAAAGAATCCAGCATCCAGTTGATTAACTTCTTCAGCAATTACTGACGCGGTAAGTTGGTCTTCCGTAAAGGACATTCCAAGCATACCATTCCAAGCGTTCCTCAAATAATGAATCTCTTATTCAGTTCGTTGTGATTCTCTAATGGAAATTCTTTCCATTCCATAAATTTAAATGTTATCGCTCTGATATGAATGTGTAAGCGTGTTGATGATTTGTTATTCAAATAGTATGCTATCGCAACAAGTGAAAAATGCGCCGAAGTTTCTTCGGCTCAGTCGAGTTTTCTGTACAGGCCATCGAAAACAGATCTATCTTTAGATGGTCTCGGTATAATGTTGTATGAGCCGCGACCCATGAAACTCTCAGCCGGCCGTGGTGGCCTGTGTTGTTGCGTTGCCAGAAGCACGATTATGGCTAACTTTAACCTTAAATAAAATTAAAAAAACTACTGAGGCTAGAGGGCTGCAATTTGGTATGTTTGATGATTGGAGGGTGGATAATCAAGATACCAATTTGCAGCCCTCTGGCCTCAGTAGTTTTTAAGATCTGAGGGCGGACAGAAAAAAGTGCGGACAGACAGACAAAGCCGGCACAATAGTTTTCTTTTCGGAAAACTAAAAACTCCCGCATCTGCTCTTACAGTAGCAACGAGAACAGACGAATTGACTTACGGATATTTGATAGAGAAGGGTTTCAATTGTTTCCACTTGGGAAAATTGGAGGTAAAACAATGATATCAGCAAATATTTTTCTCCGCTTTTGAGTGCGGTGTTATTATAACCGAGAGGTTATAACATGATAACTTCTCGGTTTTAGTTATTGTTTTTTGTATGGAACATTGAATAATGTATTTTTGTAGTTTTGAATTGTATATTTGCTGGAATTTACTGTATCACAGATTTTTTTCTCTCAAACTTTGTTCATGATTTTAAAAGTTTTTGGG
>NC_089788.1:65530219-65535219 GCF_040412425.1 Macrobrachium rosenbergii | reverse complement strand
TATGTACAGGGAATTTACCTTTTGATGATAATACTAGAATTTTTGGCAGATATTTTGCAAGCAGCAAAAACGACAGGAACTAGAAACACGTATTTCAGGAAACGAGAACTGTATTAAAGTGTTTTAGAATACCAGTTTAATTGAGAGTGCATGTTTCTGACTTTGGGAAATTGAAAAACTGATATCTATTTTATCGTCTTTAAACAGAAAATGATATTTAGGTTTAGACGACATCAAGAGGGTTACTAATTTCAAGTACCTTGGGTCCAGTGTGATGGATGATGGTGGCATGGACTCAGAAATAAACCACAGGATACAGTGTGCTTGGATGAATTGGAGGAAATCATCGGGAATATTGTGCGACGAGAGGATTAGTGCAAGAGTAAAAGGAAGGTTTTTATAAAAGTGTAGTTAGACCAGCAATGGTGTATGGGGCTGAGACGTGGCCAGTAAAGAAGGCTCGAGAAAGGAAGTTGGAAGTGGCAGAGATGAGGATCTTGAGATGGATGTGTGGAGTCACGAGAAAGGATAGGATCAGAAACGATTATCTTAGAGGGACAGTCAAAGTGCTAGAAGTGTCAAAGAAGATTCAGCAAAGAAGATTGCGGTGGTTTGGTCATGTCATGCGGAGAGAGGAGGATCATGTGTGTAGAAGGACGTGGAGGTGGTTGGGAGGAGGAGGAGGAGGAGGAGGAGGAGGAGGAGGAGGGGAAGGCCAAGATTCAGATGGAAAGATAACGTAGCAAATGACATGCGGGAAAAAGGGCTAGGAGAACAGGATACGCAAGATAGAAGATGGAGGAGGCTTACACGGAACAGCGACCCCATATACAGTAGAGATGGGTAAAGGCTGAAGACAAAGAAGAAGAAGAAGAAGAAATAGAAAATAATATTGGAAGTAGCCAGAGATTCATTATTGGTGGTTTTGAGTACCAGTTCAGTTGTAAGTGCTTATGTCTTATTATGAATAATTAAATAAGGCTGATTTTAAATAAAATGAAGATACACTCTAGAATATGAGCAACTAAAGCAATTCGAATTGCTTGCATGCACGGGAGACAAGCAATGTTACCGAGCGCAACCCTCCCTCCCTCTTCCCTACCTTCCATTTTGCGAGGCTTTTAGGATTTCATTCCGGTTTTGCCCCTTCCATTTTTTCCCTCCTTTTTGATGAGTATTGGGTTACAGAGGCCTCGGTTTCCGCTGCTTTGTTTTTCGAGTCTCGCTGTTTTATTTCCTGGTGGCTAACGGGAGGGTTCGCGTGTGCCGGAGACTCTGCTCTAACGAGTTTCTTGGGCAATTAACCTCTTGGTTTGGAGAAAAATAAATCGTCCTGGTTTTGATAATGTCGGGGTTTTGTTCGTATTTCCGAGAGTGGTGAGTGATATTGTTTATTATTTATTACAGGTTTGGTAGTCACATTCACATACACGCATATGCACGTATATATATATATATATATATATATATATATATATATATATATATATATATATATATATATATATATATATATATATATATATATATATAATTCGAAACAGGGTTATAAGTTTATATGCAACAAGTGATAAGGGCCATTTACTTACTAAGCAAGCTTCCACAGAACAGGATACCCATAGATGACAGAAAATAAATAAAAAAAAACTGCTTAAGTAACGTTTGAAACATTCAAATACGAACTTCTAACTTGGTTATGATTCCTTAAAGTGAAATATTATAAGTTTTTATTTTGCTTCTCTTGGGACTCGACGGTCTAATGCAACATATTTCGTAATGGAACTTCCTGAGAATTAGGTCTGTTTATGTAAAAAAAACTTAGTTTATTAGACTAAACGTCTCACTGCAGTGAGAGACTGCATTTGAAATAATCAATAGATTCTGTTTTACTTATGAATCTGTTAAGGGTACTGAAGTTCTGATGCTACTCATATGAAGCAAGATAATTTAAGCTATGAAATATTTGAGGTTATTGTTGTGGTAATTGTACCTGAAAGTCTCTCTCTCTCTCTCTCTCTCTCTCTCTCTCTCTCTCTCTCTCTCTCTCTCTCTCTCTCTCTCTCTGTTATATATATATATATATATATGTATATTTATATATATATGTTTCATTTTAAATCACGAAAAAGGTAAAAACGTGATGATTATACGAACAAAGTTACAGCCATGCAGGAAAAGTGAAACATTGGGGATGCTAACTACTTTGGTCTTATTAGCAGTACATGTGACCATCTCTTGGTAATAAGACGAAAGTACTTAGCATCTTCAGTGTTGCACTTCTCCTTCGTGGCCGTAACTTTGTTCATATATATATATATATATATATATATATGAAAAAAGAGACACCAAATTCACAATCATTAAAAGTCATGAGGGTTCACGAAACAATATTCAACAGTCGTGACTCTGCCAATGACAGCCAAATAGGCTCTTTCGAAATATATATATATATATATATATATATATATATATATATATATATATATATATATATATATATATATATATATATTTAGATACATATAGGGTTTCATCCAAATTCATCTCTCTTATACCTCCCATTCTCTCTCTCTCTCTCTCTCTCTCTCTCTCTCTCTCTCTCTCTCTCTCTCTCTCTCCTCTTCTATCACGTTGCGTTTCTGACCCATCGATCAAGCAGGCATAATCATAGCTTGGAGAGATCAATGATTGTGAATATTCCGTTCCTCTCTCTCTCTCTCTCTCTCTCTCTCTCTCTCTCTCTCTCTCTCTCTCTCTCTCTCTCTCTCTCTCTCTCTCGTCTCGTGTCGTCTCGTCTCATATGCCCTGTGGGTATCGTCATTTGCGAAGTGATTCGTCCACCTCGAAGTCCTGGGTACACACATTGCCACAGAGCAACTGCTTAAGGGCTTCATCCTCATTAGGAGATTCCTGACTGGGACACGTATCGGGCACATTCTTTCGGCGATTGCTTTTTCAGATTGGCAGTTTCTCATGTGTGGCTTGAAATATATTTTCGTGGTCAGTTTCGGAAACACGACTATTGATTATTGAAACATGGACCTTTGTATCTCTTCATGATTGTGGTTTCGGTCTCTCTCTCTCTCTCTCTCTCTCTCTCTCTCTCTCTCTCTCTCTCTCTCTCTCTCTCTCTCTTCAAAGCTGTGTGAAGAAAGCAGCGTGAAGCTGTGTATTTCGAAAGAGCCTATTTGGCTGTCATTGGCAGAGTCACGACTGTTGAATATTGTTTCGTGAACCCTCATGACTTTTAATGATTGTGAATTTGGTGTCTCTTTTTTTTCAAAAGCTGTATGAAACTGTGTATCTTGAAAGATCATGTTTGGTTGTTATTTCCAAAGTTACGACAGTTGATTATTGCTGCGTGAGCCCTTATGACTTGTAATGATTGTTCTCGTTGTCTTTTCAAAAGTACGAATCGTGATTATTCTGGAGCTTCTCAGAATAAATTGTTGATGATGAAATAAGCCTTTACGGAGGCGTTGGCGCGGTCAAGTGAATGGGATATTAATAATCGTGAACCTTATAACATTTAATGATTGTTTTCGTTGTCATTTTCAAAAGCACGAATTATAGTTATCTTGGAACTCTTCAGAATAAACTGTTAATGATGAAATAAGCCTCACCAGAGGCTCAGGCACGATCAAGTGAATGGGATGTTGATGATCATCATATCTTCGTATTTCCTCCTAAAGAATCACTTTTGGCTGTAATCGTTTATGCAAAAGACGAATTCCTAACGCAGACCTAAATTGAGTTCCGTTGGCAATCGCGGATTCTGAAATCACAAAAGTGGCTGCATTAACTTTGCAATCAAGGATTCTCGATCAGAGAATCGAGTTGAATTTTTCAGCCATGAATTCGTCGATCTTTTACGTCCTTCAGACAAGGATGAGCAAATTGGGAATTTTTATTTTCTGTCCAGAACTTGCAGAATGGTAATTTTTTTCCCTGTAAAATTCACAATTGCTTTTGCTTTTTTCCGTCTGGAATTTGCAAATCATAAATTTTGCCAGTTAGGACTTAGCAAATCGATATTTTTATCCCACTCTAAATTTTGCAAATCTATATTGTTTTTCAGTCAAGTAAGTATTCGCTAATCGACAGAGTATAGTTTTTTTTATTTCTTCAACATCTATTACGACTGCCTCTTTGTGCAGCTGTGGGTTTTTCTGTTCTCATTTCCACCTTTATATCCTAGTGTTTCATTTCCTTCATTTTCTTGGTCTCTTGTTCTTGCTGTCCAACCACTCCAACTCCCTCTTTTCAGTGTATTGAGCGAGAAATGGCAGGATGTGCCCCAGTGCTTGTCTTGACAGCCCAAATTTCGTGAATCAATTAATGAACCACAAGTTGGTCACTGGAATTTGACTTTAAACCAAGGAGCAATATTGTAATTGCGTTGACATCAAGAATGATAGTTAATGAATTATTAAACTTTGCAATTAAGATGTTCTGAATTCACCAGCTTACCAAGGATTTTAGTCATGGAGTTCCGTGTACTTCGCAATCGAGGCTTCCGAAATTAGGTCGTTAATTTAGCGTTACAACCAAGGCTTGGAAAAATCCTGAAATGAGATTATTTTGCAGATTTGCAATTAATGGTTCCCAAACCACGAAGTCGAGATGCATTAGTTTCGTGACCAAGAATTCTCGTATGTGTTGGCGTTATTCTAGCTTCGCAGTCACTACTTCTCAAAACATGAAGTGGATTTATTGTTATTAGCTTCTAAATGGAAGAGTTGTGGTTGAGTTAGCTTTGAACAGTGTCTCTTGTTGCGTGTAATGAATGTCAGATCAGTAATCGATACCAAGGAAGCGAACAGCGGTGTTTCTGCACTGGTGCTTTGTGAAACAAGCAGTGAAAACGACGTGAGAAAACTGGGGTTATTTGATTGGCTGGCTTGCTTTTCTTAACCAATTAGAACGTTATCTTCCATCTTTTACCTTTGTCCTTTATCTGTTTTTGTTCCGTTTCTGTCTGTGCTTATCACTTTTTCTTT
>NC_089788.1:65517719-65522719 GCF_040412425.1 Macrobrachium rosenbergii | reverse complement strand
AGAGGTTCCTGCTCATTACGGTAGTTCACCTGCTGACGTAGTAAGGAGGTAGATAAAGCTCCGCCTACTTGGGGCACTTTTGGGGAAGTGAGCAGACCTTGTCTCTCTTAGCCTTGGTTTGAGTGACAGTTTTGTTTAGGCCAGGAACATTTTTATTTAAACATCTATTTTAGATATTCAATAAAATTACTCTGTCAGTTGTCTAACCAGTCTTTAAATATATATATATATATATATATATATATATATATATATATATATATATACGTACATATATACTATATATACATACATATATATATATATATATTATATATATGCATATATATATATGGACCAGGTAGTCTAATGGTTAGCATGACTCGCCTTACTGCTTAGAGAACCGGGTTACATTCCATTAAGAGTGACCACTTGTTCTTCTGTAGAACTAAGTCGTGAATTATGCACACAAGCTGACTGTTTGTAACTTGAAGCACATTTCAGATGGGCACGTGTGTGTTTGCATCACATTAGAATTTATTAGACAGTTTCAAATGTTTTAAAACGTGATAATTTCATAGCTGAAAATATTACAGACTGAAAAGTTATATTTTTCTTCTTCTTCTTCTTCTTCTTCTTCTTCTTCTTCTTCTTCTTCTTCTTCTTCTTCTTCTTCTTATTATTATTATTATTATTATTATTATTATTATTATTATTATTATTATTATTAACTGGAAAGTATTGTTATTATTATTATTATTAACTTATAAGGAGAGTAGAGCAGATTCTCGAAAGCTCTAGTTTTATATATATATTTTTTAATGTATATTTACACTGACATCTTTGTGGATTTCTTCACCATTTTAGTTACTCATGTGAGAATGAGGTTTTTATAAACTATTATCATTATTCAATGGTAGTAGTATTAATAGTATAGTGGTAGCAGTAGTGACTGGTTATGATTGCGACTCATCAGAAAGAACATCAACAAGATCAACAACAATAACAGCAACAACGTGAACATACCACTCTCGACATATCGCGTCTCCAAGATGCCTTGGTATCGATTGCTCGAATGTAAACAAACTTTGTCCTCACCCCCGCTTCCTTTTGGGAGGGAGGAGAGGTGGGGCCCGGGTCTGTCTGGGAGTAGGTGGGAGAGGATGGGGGTGGGGGATGGTGGGTGGGGGTTCAAGGTTTCGGCTTCGTATTGAGGTTAGAATCGCTTATGAGCCCACTCTTATTTGGAAGAGCTGACTGCATTGTGAAGTCGTTGGAACCTTTAGACGAACATATTGCGTACTTCTTTTCTCTTGTGTTATTTACTTTGCGCTCAGTATTTTTCTCTTTCTCCCGCGTACTTGATTCTCTTTTGCGTATTTTTTCCTCTTTTCCTTACATTCTTGTTTTTTTTTATTATTTCTTTTTTCGCGTATGTGATTTCTTACCGCGTATTTTCTTTTTCTCTTTTCCCCGCGTTATTATTGTTTTGCTTAATATTTTCTTTCTTTCGCTTATGTGATTTCTTTTTGTGCATGGTCATTTTCCCTTTCCCCCCACGTTATTTTTGTTTTATGTGGTATTTTCTCTATTTCACTTACGTGATTTCTTATTGCATATTTTCTTTTTACCTTTCCCTCACGTTATTCTTGCTTTTCTTAATATTTTCTTTATTTTTCTTGTATGATTTCGCATTGCTTATTCTCCTTTTCTCTTTTTCGCAAGTTATTCTTGTTTGTGCTGAATATTTTCTTTATTTTCCCCGTGCGATTGCGCATTTTCTTTTTGGTTTTTCTATTTTATTTGTTTTGCTTGAAATTTCCTTTATTTTGTTTACGTGATTTCTTATTGCACATTTTTGCTTAATATTCTGTTTCTTCCACCTGCGCGATTTCTTACTGCATATTTATTTTTCCTTTTGTCTGTTTTAATAGATTTTACTAGATATTTATATCTCTACTTCTGTTGCTTCTTGTTGCACATTACTTAACCTTTTTTTCTATGTCATTCGTTTTTCTTTTATTTCTTACATTCATGTCTGTTATTTGTTATTGCGAATATCTTTTTTTTTCATGATTTTACCAAATTGATTCGTCTTGCTTCATATATGCAGTTTCTTATTTCCTATTTCCTTATCTTTTTATCTTATCAAATCTGTCAGCGTCTTTTTTTTTGTTCTCTTTCATAATGGTCACTTTTTTATGCTTTTTTCATATCATTCTTTTGCTTTCCCATATGTGATTTGTGATTGCATGACGCTGAATGACGTTATTTTCCTGTATCCTGTAATTTCTCTATATCTTTTTTTTTGCACTGAGTTATTGTATTTCTCTTTCGAGCTGAAATAAGGTCATGTACTTTTTTTTATATTTTTTATTTTTTCTTCTTATGATTTTATGGATTTTTATGGATCTGTGATTATGTAAATTGGTTCATGCACATTTCAATTTTGTTCTACTCGCTACTGCAGGAATTATTTACAGCAAGGATTCTTTTAGATTTTTTTTTACTGAAAATGATAAAGCTCTCCCATGGACTCTAGGATTTTATAAGATTATCTCTGCGTGTGTCTTGTCTAATCTTTTTTTCATTGTGTTGGTCATTTTTTATTTCTCATGGCCATGTTCAATTTAGGATACTGGAATTTACTTTTTACTTTATGGTCTGAGAAATTAGACAGAAAATCTAATTACTGAACCTTATGTTGACGTTAGCAGATAGTTCTTGTCATTGATTGATTAATATATATATATATATATATATATATATATATATATATATATATATATATATATATATATATATATATATATATATATATATATATATGTAGGCTATTTATCTTATGTTTCCATAATGGCCCCGTGGATGATAAAAGTCCTCACTTGAAAATAAAAGAAGGAGGTTAAGATTTTTAACTTTTATTCCGAAGTCATCTTCAGGGTACCCTGAAAATTACTTGGAATAAAAGTTGAAAGTCTTGGCACTTCCTTTTATTTTCAAGTGAGGACTTCTGATATATATATATATATATATATATATATATATATATATATATATATATATACTGTATATATATATATATATATATATATATATATATATATATATATATATATATATATATATATATATATATACAGTATATAAGAATATAATGTTAAGGATGTAGGGTGGAGAAGACAAATCGATGAGACCGATCCATAGAATCTATCATGGAAGCAAAGCTTGTGTTAGAATTTGTAAACAGGAGAGTGACTCGTTCGGTGTAAAAAGGGGTCTAGGACAAAGGTGCGTCATGTCTCCATTGCGTTTTAATATCAGGAAAGATGGAGTGCTACAACAAGTTAGAAAAAGTTAAGTATACCTTAGTTTAACCAGACCATTGAGCTGATTAACAGCTCTCCTAGGGCTGGCCAGAAGGATTAGACTTATTTTACGTGGCTAAGAACCAAATGATTACCTGCCAACGGGACCTACAGCTTATTGTAGAATCCGAACCACATTATAGCGAGAAATGAATTTTTATCACCAGAAATAAATTCCTCTAATTCTTCATCGGCCGGCCGGAGACTCGAACGCGGGCCCAGCAGAGTGCTAGCCGAGAACTATACCGACCCGTCCAACGAGGAACTGCACAGCAGAAGTCGAGACAAAGTTGTGGAATGATAAAATTGGTCATGAAGGGAGTGTGAAATGGTCGATGTTTGCAGATGATCCAGTACTGATTGGGGGCACTGAAGAGAAATTACAAAAATTTGTGGAGGAGTTTGAAATCCAGGAAGATAGCATTCCAAACAACTTACACTGTGTAAAGTATGCAAACACTTTTTCTCAACAGATTCATATTTTTACCTTTGTATTCAGTATCTACACTTCACTTCCATAAAGGAGGCCTGACTCAACAAACCGTCCATAAATTCCACTGAAACTCCAGGTGTATTTTATAATACACACACACACCCAGTTATCTTCTTCCTTCATCTCTCTGATTGACTTCTTCTCTCACATTCTATTCAAAAGTAAATAGAGTGTGAGAGAAGAAGCGAGTCAGAGTAGATGAAGGAAGGAAGATAACTGGGTGTGTGCAAAGTATTATAAATACACTTGGAGTTTCAGTGGAATTTACGGAGGGTTTGCTGAGTCAGTCCCCCTTTATGGAAGTGAAGTGTAGATACTGAATACAAAGGTAAAAATATGAATCTGTTGAGAAAAAGTATTTGATTACTATATGTAGTGTCAGTTGTTTGGAAAGTCCTAGAAAATGCTCAATAGATCGCGTGAAAAGGGCAATGGAAAGAAATGGCCTTAGTAACTATTGAGGGCAAGCGTGCATACAAGATGAAGTGAGTGGCAAAGTGTGTAGGGGAGTTCAGTGTTGTGCTGATAAGCCATCTATGTATGTACATTAAACAAATGACGATGCAGAGTTTTTCTGCACACGAGGTTCATCAGCAACCCAGAAATTAGAGTATGATTGTGGAGCGACTGTGGTCTTGGTTTTCCTTGGAACCACCTTTTAATCTTTCCCCGTGCCTTCAGTTGATTAACGATCATGTGCACATTTGTGATCTTTAAGTATATATACACAGTAAATATGTTTACTTACACACACACGTGTGTATATATATATATATATATGTGTATATATATATATTATTCATTAGATGTACACATATATGTATATATAAACGGGGAATGAAAAGGAAAATTATGCACATGTATGTGTATATTCCGTTATACACACTACACCCAATAGACAGGCGTAGGGGCCTCACAAACACAGAGCGAGAACGAATGAGACAGAGAGAGAGAAAAAAAAAGATCTATTACCATAGAATCAATATCACAGGGAACACGATACCTGCGTTGATAAAAGATGTAAACACCGATTTAAGACATCGCTTATGCATACACGTAACACAGCCCAAGGGATTCCAAGTACTGCGCAACTGCGCATTACCAGAACTCTCTCTCGGGTTGGGCGCTCAGTTCGCAAGGAAGTAAATACGCACTCGTTC
>NC_089788.1:65502719-65515219 GCF_040412425.1 Macrobrachium rosenbergii | reverse complement strand
ATTATCTGCTCATACACATGCATGACGTCACGAAGTTTTTACGCACTGCCCTGATGACAGAATGGAAAATCCTCATATCCCATGAATTCAGTATCTAATAAGACCGTTTAATTTGCATTTTTCCGCAGCACTTTAATTTCCCTTTAGGGAAGCTTGCAATACGGCGCATACCAAATTGATATTGAACGACGTATCTCACCGTCTATCTGTCCGTTTATCTTGAAATCCCGCTCTCTGTTTCTGCCTGACTGACGGAGCAATCGTCCCTGCCAGTGCGTTTACCCGTCTTGTAAAAGGACGGACATTTAGATAAACGCTCGTCTCTGAGGATGCCATTTGCCCTCAGTGTCTATCTGTCTTTAAATCTTGAAACCGCTCTTCGTCTGTCTCTGCCTTACGAAGCAACTCAGCCACCTGTCTGTCTGACTGTCTGGCAAAAGGGCGGCTAACATTCGACTGGGGAAACTCGAGAGAAGAATTTGCATTTGGAGAGATTCACCGCTCGTGTCGCCATGTTAAAAGGAAGAACAACACCGGTTTGATTGCTGCGCCTCGTTGTTTCGGGAATGAGGTTTGTCGCGCGAGTTTGCTGCGTTTGTCCTGAGGCAGTTTTATTGTGGGCATTATCGAAAGCGTGGCTTCATCGAGATTTGCTGCTGACGGTGTGAGTCATGCACTGATAAAGTGGCAGTGCTTGTAGCCTGTGTTTAAGAATTAGTCTTGTATTTTAAGGAAAAAAAAAAAGGCTAATTTTGTTTAGGACCGAGGCCCTGTTGATGAGGCTTATGTGCAAGTTAGAAATGAATGGTGGTCTAAATATGGGGTTGAAACGCTGCTGATGAGTCTACTTGTTAGGTTCTGGAAAGTTTGTTAAAACAGGATCAAGTTATTTGAATGGTTTTATCCTTGAGTTTGCAGTTAAATGATGAGCGCAGCAATACCTTGTATGATGTATCTTTTCATAAAGTCATTAAGCTGAAGCGTTACTTTGTATGTGCATAGGGTTAAGAAATAATTACTTTCTGGTGATTATCTTCAGTCGTGCAAGGAATTCTTTATTTACAGCAAAGCTTGGTGTTTTCTTTTGAGTTTTTTTTTTATTAATTACTAAAGAGTTATTTTAGAGAGCAATACTCTGTAGTTGAAATAAATGCCTTGGGTTGATTGCTCACTGAGAAGACGTGGCGATTCTGTAACCGATGTAGGGGGGTCCAAGTCTTAAGGCCCAATCTGTGTACTTGTGGTCCATATTTGCAGTTCCCCGCTAAGTAAGAATGTATAGGTAACATTAGCTTTGGTTCTGACAGGTAACATCAAAACTTCGCGATATGCTTGTATGTACTTATGCATTTTAGGGTTCCACGTATCACAGATCAGTTCCTCCCGCAACTTCCCGCTTTCCCTCCAGACGGACAAACCGGCGAGGCTCCTCTCCCCGATTGCAAGACGCAAACACGAAATAAATTGACTCCTTGTGTGACGTGAAGTCTGGGCCGTTTCGGAGAGATTCACAATATCTGGCAGCGTTCGGCTGAGCGACTACAGCAGCGGCTACAAATTCGTTCTCCGGCGGCGAGAGGAGGAATCAAAGCGAGGGGCCGGGATTGGATCTTCTCTGAAGTGCCTCGTCTGGAAAACTTACGAATGTGACGAGGGAGTATGCCGCCTTTGTTTTGGGTTGGTCCTCGCGTTTCGTTTGTTTATTGTTTCTGTTTCGTGTCTTTCCGTCCTTGACTGCAGGGCCAGACAGGAGGTGATCGTCAAATAGAAGGAATGGAACGCTGTTAAGTATAGCCTACCTTAGTTTAACCAGACCACTGAGCTGATTAACAGCTCTACTACAGCTGGCCCAAAGAATTAGACTTATTTTACGTGGCTAAGAACCAGTTGGTTACCTAGCGACGGGACCTACAGCTTATTGTGGAATCCGAACCACATTATACCGAGAAATGAATTTCTATCACCAGAAATAAATTCCTCTGATTCTTCATTGGCCGGCTGGAGACTCGAACTCGGAACTAGCAGAGTGTTAGCCGAGAACTCTACCGACACGTCCAATGAGGAACTTGGAACGCTGTTGGAACCGTACTGATATTCTCTTAGTAATTGTGAGGAGTTTTGGCTTACGAACCCCCATGAGAAGAGAAGGTTCTCTATCCTAAAACTATAGAACAGTGGTTCGTAACCTGGGGGGCGTCAGCAATTTCCAAGGGGGGCTCGGGCCCTAGGGAAAAATTAAAAATTCTCTAATTATATTCGTTATTCTCTCAACAAGAGTCGCTAAGAAGCAGTGTCAAGTGTCTCAATAATTCATTCCTTAAAGATTAAAGACACGCATTCTCTTTCTCTTTTATTTTCATTTTCCTTTAAATCTGGGAGGGAATTTCACTCATAGATGCAAGGGGGGCGTGGAGGGTAGGGCCAATTCTTAGAGGGGGCGTGGTAATAAAAAGGTTAAGAACCACTGCTATAGAACAACAGTGGCCGAAACAGTACGAGTAGAAGAGAGAGAGAGAGAGAGAGAGAGAGAGAGAGAGAGAGAGAGAGAGAGAGAGAGATGCCACCTTATGACGGAGAGGAAAGTTACTGTCTCTGATTCAGTCTTATTGAGAACAGTATCAAAAGAGGGAACCACTCATTTATGAGAATAAAATGTGTACATTTATGCTTCTCCATGTTTCTGTCCGCATTCGATCGTATGCTTAGTCTTTTTTCATTACTTCTTTTGTAATTCTATATATAGCCGTTGGCATTTCCTGGCTTCACTTCTATCTGTTTTTTATCATTATGTCACTGAAATGCATTTTATCACATATTGTTTCAACTATCTCTGTCTTTGTATTTATTCGGAAGTGCGCCTAAGCTTCTGTTTGTCAGTCTACACATACATTATATATATAAATAAAGGCAAATGCCTTGAAGGAAAGTGAAAACGGAGTAGTGCTAGGCCTTTCGACACAACGTTCCTTTACTATTAAAGGACCGTTGTGTCGAAAGGCCTAGCACCACTTCGTTGTTTCACTTTCCTTCGAGGTATTTGCCTTTATTTATATCATCACGTTCCATATTTACATGATTCAGTTATACATACATATATACTTGATAATGTGGACTGTTTGTCCAAGAAAGCTTGTAACTTTTTGAATAAAAACTCCATTAGATACCATCCAGTTTGAATGAGGTCCTTTTAGTAATTCTACTAATGCACAGAACAATTGTGTATGTGATAAAGTTAATACATATATATATATGTGTATTTATACGGCCAGGTAGTTACCTTTCATTAACTGCTCTTTTTTTCTTGGTAATTCGCTGATATGTCTTTGTTGTCCAATTATTTGCTCGTATATTTTTTGATTAAATAGAATGTTTGCACTCGAGGTACTCACGCTTTTGGTGTATAAATAAATCTGCGCAGCACGCAATAATTCATGCCAACGGTGGTTTTCAGCGGCTAGGAAATTGTCTTTAGATCTTAAAGAGAGATATTTTAGTCTTGCGATCAGGAATGAGGAATAGATTGCTAGAAAGTATACATAGAAGCAGCAGGACGAACACTACGCGAAGGCCAAAGAAATAATGGCGAGAGGGCATAGGTGAATATCTAGACGCGAATTCAGGTCGAAAGTGCAAGACAGAAGGGAGTTTCTGATGTAAAAATGTTGATGGTGCTAGTTATTATACCAAATACTGGCATTTGCAAACCTTCATATACGTGTATTTACAGCTTACCTTTTCCCTGTATTAAGATTTTTTTGTGGTTGTACTCTTGAAAGGACGCGAATGCTTAAGGGCACAGACGGGATCTCGTTAAGTGGAATTAGGAACGGGAATCTTTACCGAGAGGGAAGTATGTGGGACCTAAGTCGATAAAATGATCAGACTTTGTATACCGAAAGCTTGATAAAGACATTATATAACTATCGTAGGAAAAGTGGATGAAGAATATGAACGCACATAAATAAAAAGAAATATAAAAAGATTATTATGTAAATATATATATATATATATATATATATATATATATATATATATATATATATATATATATATTATATATATATATATATATATATATATATATATATATATATATATATATATATATATATATATATATATATATATATATATATATATATATATATATATATATATATATATTAAGAGTACGAACAGGGAAAGACACGAAGGTCCCTGATCATCATTTAAGACCTCAACCCCGACTTGCAACCTTATGACACTCCTAAATCCTGTTTTTTTTTTTTCACCTCAGATTCATGCACGCCATTTAAGGACCTTCGGTATCCCAATTCCAAGCGGCGTAAATATATTGACGTTAATTATGACTGCCGGTCTTCAGAGTGTTCATTAAGGAAAATGGAGATACATACGCCATAACAGGGTCCGAGAATGTGTCAAGACGGGTCTCTTTAAACCGCCCCCCCCACCCCCCACAACGCTCTTGCGGGCTGGGAAAGATTCGTTTCCTTTGTGTTGTGTGTGCTTGCTGTTGTTGGCACAGGTAATCCACTTAGCCAAGCCTCTAAGTGAAACGGGCAGAAAAGGCTTAAGTTAGTTTCATCTCTCTCTCTCTCTCTCTCTCTCTCTCTCTCTCTCTCTCTCTCTCTCTCAAGGATTTAGACATGTCAGCTGATAATGTGCTAAAAGCTCCGTGGGGTTTTGTTAATAAAAAGTGATTCTTTAGAGCTTTACGACGTCAACTACCAATAGTTTTGCTACTAAATGTAAATGAGGACATTACGTCACAAAAGTTTGTTTTAGTTGTTCATGCAATGTAAACGTCGTTGCTTGTTTATTTTCACTAAAATAAACCATGGACCTGGGGGTTGATGGGAGGGTGGGAGGGGAGGGAGGGAGGGGGAGGGGAGGCACTGTGGCCATTACCCACTCGCCTTCCCAGTAAATGACTGTTGTCTTTTTCCTAGAATTGTCATAAATTTTGTAAGTTTGCATTAAGTGTAAATGACAATTAGATATTTAAATGTATGTTCTCTTAAATATCACTTTGCCCTCATCGAATTTGAGGTTCATTTTGGGAGTATAGAATAGTGTTTCGGTGTAAAGGAGACTACTTCTATACGAATGGCTCTCGTGTGTGTGTGTGTGTGTGTGTGTGTGTGTAAAAGTTTACTAGTATTACAATGGATAATTCACAGCAAAATCTACTGGATTCTCAGAAACCTACATGATACATTACAGTATTACAGATATTTTACCACTTTATCATATACATTGTTTATTGTTTCACATTTTATATTACTATATTTGTTATGTTATTTAGATTATTTCAAAATTTATTTAGCACTTCTGTCCCTTGCACCCAGTCCCTTATACACATCAGTCTGGACTGTTGGCTTTCACCCACCAAGAAACTCCTGGTCACGCCCCTAGGCCAACATACCAAGCTCTGGTGTGGAATCGACACAGCACATAAAATAATTTTAATGACGTTCTAAAACTTACTGATATGTTTTATTCTGTAAAGAAACAGATGAAAAATATGAGATTTTATGATTTTTTAAAACATATATTACTTAATTATTTATTCAGCTTGTTAGTGGTATTATGAATTTAACTGTTTCTAATATTTGTTTCCTTTTTTGGTTTCAGGTATGTTTAGATGTCCTCAGTGACCATAAAAGATAATGGCTGGGCAACTGAAAAGTAGAGAAATTATTTAATCAATGACTCGTGTTTTTCTCGAGGAATTGGACGAGAATATTTTAAAACACAAGGTAAGGATGTTCTTTAAGTCTGGGGAGGAATGATCTCGAACGTCGTAGAAAGAATTTTTTTTATGGACAAGGGAAGGTGTTCCTGAATTGCAGGGTGACGTTGATACAGAAATTTTCATAAAACGCAGGAAAAAATGTTTTTAAGCGCCGTCTGAGAGGCAAGAAAGAGAGATTAGTCATATCTTATGGATGAGGTATAAAAGCTTGTTAAGAACAGCCTCTAGATGAAAATTAATGTTTTGAATAGATACCCGATTTTTGTAGGGGCCTTGCAGAACCTGATTTTTGTAGAGGTCTTGCCGAACCCGGTTTTTGTAGGGGGCTTGCGGGGGAGACCCAGTTTTTGTAGGGGTCTTGTAGTCCCCGATTTTTTAGGGGCCCTGCGGAACTTGATTTTTGTAGGGGCCTCGCGGAACCCGATTTTTGTAGGGGTCTTCCGGAACTTGATTTTTGTAGGGGTCTTGCGGAACTTGATTTTTGTAGGGGCCTTGCGGAACCCGATTTTTGTAGAGGTCTCGCGGAACCCGACTTTTGTAGGGTCTTGCGGAACTTGATTTTTGTAGGGGTCTTGCAGAACCCAATTTCTGTAGAGGCCTCGCGGAACCCGATTTTTGTAGAGGCCTCGCGGAACCCGACTTTTGAAGGGGTCTTGCGGAACTTGATTTTTGTATGGGATACAGAGTCCGATTTTTTTACCCAATTTCCCCAAGGGGTCCCGATGCACCACAGTACCCGATTTTTGTAAGGGTGTCTAAGTGGCTAATATCTCCTTTTTGTAAGTGTCCCAAAGTGCCACAGTACTCAACGAACTAGTTCCTGTAGGGAAACTTCAGCGCTCTCACGGCCGAAGGTCTGCCCTTTAGAAATGTCAAGATTCACTGCTAAAACTATCAGAATTGATAAACCTAGATAAGAATATTTACGGAGTGAGAGCACATTACGAATTCTTGAAAGCATGAGAGTGTGTGTACATATATACACACATATATATACGTATATACTGCGTATATACGTATATATATGTATGTATGTGTATATGTACACACTCTTTCACGCTTTCAAGAATTCGTAATGTGTTCTTACTCAGTAAATATTTTGATCTAGATTCCAGCATTTTGTCGACGCCATCACCAGCTCATCAGATTTTGTCTCAAGAATTCCTCCTTCCTTTTGGTGTGAACACATTAGAAATGAATTTCAAAGTTTGGATGGCGTGGGGGAGAGGGGTTACTTACCATTGACGAATACCTTATTAATACTGGGAATAAAAGAAAACAAGTAAAAAATGCGAGGAAGTTTCTTCGGCGCAATTAGTTTTTTGTACAGCCGCTACCGCGTATAATCAAGGCCACCGAAATTAGATCTATCTTTAGGTGGTCTCGGTATAATGCTGTATGAGCCACGACCCATGAAACTTTAACCACGGCCCGGTGATGGCCTATCCTATATCGTTGCCAGAAGCACGGTTATGGCTAAATTTAACCTTAGATAAAATAAAAACTGCTGAGGCTATAGGGCTGCAACTTGATATGTCTGATGAGTGGAGCGTGGATGATCAACATACCAATTTGCAGCCCTCTAGCCTCAGTAGTTTTTAAGATTTGAGGGCGGACAGATAAAGTGCGGACAGAAAAAAGTGCGGACGGACAGGCAAAGCCGGCACAATAGTTTTCTTTTATAGAAAACTAAAAAAGATTTGTCATGCACGGAAATGCGACTTGTGATAATTTTGTGCATGTAAGGCTTATCATCACGAGACGCGAAGTTTGTTGATTTGGGAGGAAATTGTTGCAGAACAGCTGTTAGAAATGATTGTGTGCACATTATGAAGACTTAAGAATCATGTGTAAGAGAAAATCATCTCTTTATCGAGATGTTTTTCGTACGTACGGATTAAGTCCCATAGAGGGTTAGTGCCGTCATTTCACCTCATGGGGTGCACTGTAGGCATTACTAAAGGTTCTTTTCAGCGTCCCTTCGGCCCCTAACTGCAAACCCCTTTCATTCATTTTATTGTAGCGCCATTCACATTATCTTTCATCCTTCTTGCTATCCACCCTTTCCTTACAATTATTTCATAGTGGTTTTCCTCCTGTTTGCACCTTTCAATCAAACCTACTTACCTTCAATTTCCTTTCTAACGCTGAATGACCTCATAGGTCCCAGTGCTTGACCTTTGGACTAAAATCAGCATTCCATTCCTTACGGATTAAGTGACGCCCAATTCATCTCCCATTAGAGGAGCAAGTGTGGAAGAATAATAATCATCTCTTATTAGAAATGTGAAAAAAATAATTCATCTCCTATTAGAAATGTGAAAAGATAATTCATTTTTTATTAGAAATGTGAAAAAATAATTCATCTCCTATTAGAAATGTGAAAAGATAATTCATTTTTTATTAGAAATGTGAAAAAATAATTTATCTCTTATTAGAAATGTGAAAAAATAATTCATCTCCCATTAGAAATGTGAAAAAATAATTCATCTCCCATTAGAAATGTGAAAAAATAATTCATCTCCCATTAGAAATGTGAAAAAATAATTCATCTCCTATTAGAAATGTGAATAAATAATTCATCTCCCATTAGAAATGTGAAAAAACAATTCATCTCCCATTAGAAATGTGAAAAAATAATTAATCTAAAATTAGAAATGTGACAAAATAATTAATCTCCCATTAGAAATGTGAAAAAATAATTCATCTCCCATTAGAGGAGCAAATGTGGAGAAATGATTTTTCCAATGATCAACTCCTTTCCTCGGTGAGTGCATGAACTAGAGCTCTTTCAATACATTCGTGTCTGCGAAAAAAAAAAGTTATGAAAACATTTCATAATCAAAACGTTAGAGTCTGAGCTATCTCGAATGGTTAATAAAGAAATAAAATACAATCTGCAAACCTAGTTATTCTAGCGTTTGTCGCAAGACTCAACAAAGCAAAATGGTCAATAATAAAAATGTCGGCTTTTTGTACCGAAGAATTAAGATTCCACCAAGGAGAGAGGAAATAAGATTAGAGGTCTTGATAAAAAAAATGTTCGAATCTGCGGTACGTCTCAAAATCTCGGGACACCCACGACTGGAGGTCTAAGTTGCTGGTCCCTGAGATGGCCTCCCCTAGCCTCCCTATATTCCCGCCAGCAGCACATTAAGGAGTTTGGAAATTAGAATACATCGCTCTCTCTCTCTTTCAATAGGAGTACAACTTTCTAAATTAAGTTGGTGCCTAATTTACACATGTAACTAAAATTATACATACTACTACACTATGTATTACAGGGCTACGTTTCGTTTTGTATTTTTAAGATGTTCATTCAGGTTTGTTGTGTACAGTGAATTGTAAGTAGTATGAAATACAACTCTTGCATCGAAATACATTTTATCCGTGTAAGATACAGAGTAGCCAATGTAAGTATTGGAAATAAAGTTTATTATTATTATTAGTATTATCTCTCTTTTATTCGCTAAACTGAAAATTATGAACGCCAGTCTTAATTTTTTTCAGTTTGTACTCTCTCGCACACACACTCAGCATACTCCGCTAAAGTTTAGAATTGTGAACAAATGAAAAAGTTTTCTGTCTCGCCCGCGCAGCGCAAAAACACCCGCACCCTGTTGAACCCCGTTGGAATTTCTAAACAGATCTTTACGAGACTTGCTATTTTTCATCTCTCTCTCTCTCTCTCTCTCTCCCCTTCAGATTTACTCTGCCAAAATGAGAGAAACACCACTGTATCTGACCAGTTACCTGGACGGCATTTCTGAGCATTGCCAATGGATTATTCAAGGGGCGATCGATTCACGGGCTGACATGAGGGGATCGCCTTAATGGATGCCATGAGTTCGTGGGAAACGCCTCCACAACCTAGCTCCATCCCCCCTCACCTATTTCTTCCCTCTCCCCATCCCCAGTCCTGAGGACAGGTATAATTCAAGGGTCCCCTTCCCAAGTGACGTCACGAACTGGGTGGTGGTGATTCCGCTGTTTTTTTGAGAGGGAATTTGGGTAATCGAAGGTCAAGAGGTGATGTTTGGAACCTTCTTCTTTATAACATTTCTCGATGTTTTTAAACTGAGATCTCTTTATACGAATAAGCTGTTCGTGTTTATGGAAATACTCATATTACTGTATATTCTTAGTCTGTGATTATCAAACAAGTCTTAAAGGCCACACTGATTCGGTAAACAAGCCTCCGTAGAATGGAATGGTCATATACGAAAATAGAGAGAGTAAAATACACTTCAAGATAACCTAAAGATAAAAATAAATGCAATAAAAATTAATCAGACGTTTCATCACATTCTTGATCAATCTTTGGCCGACAAAAAACCAAGAAGAAAAATATTTCAAACTAAGACGTATGTGCTTCCAATTTGTGTGTTTCGGTCGCGCATGAGCATTTTAAATTATTATGCAATTTCACTAATATATAGAAGAAGAAAATAACGTTTCTGGGAGAGTATGCGAACTGCTATCTCATTGCTTCTTCCAAAGAGAGAGTGGGAATCCTAAAACTGCTTCTTTTACGCCTTACCATTTCACAGGAATCTTGACCTGCGAGAGAGTTAGCTTACTAACAAAAGAAAGTAAGAAAGAAAAAGAGAGGGAGAATTAAAGTTTTCTTTTTAGGGATTTTTTCTTTTTTCGTGTTTTATTTACTTGTTTATTTTTTGGGGGGCAGATCAAATGCAATACTGATTTTGGTACGTGAGTCTTTGATGTTATTTTTTGGATTAATCAAGGAAATTATCAGTATTTCTTCGTATGAAGAACCTTTTTGGAAGAGTTTAAAGATTGTTAGGCTTCTCTTTGTTGGCATTTTGTAGTTCTTCTTCTTCTTCTTCTATTATTATTATTATTATTATTATTATGAAGGTTTGTTGTATAACCTTTTTAATAGTGTCGTGAACTTTTATGGCTAGTGTTACGGCATGAAGAACTGTGACAGAAAAAAAAAATCTGGGGCATTAAACAGTAAAAGGACGAAACGAAATCTTTGTTGAGAGAGAGAGAGAGAGAGAGAGAGAGAGAGAGAGAGAGAGAGAGAGAGAGAGAGAGAGAGAGAGAATATATAACAGCATTTTGAAGTATTCTATTCAACTCCAAGCACACACACACACACACACAAGCACAGAAGCACAAGCACAGAAGCAAGCAGCGCGCTTTTCCGTGTTCAAGCAAGACTCAGGAGCGTCGACGGTGCCTTTGTGCCAGGCCTTCCGTAAGGTCGGGGGCCGTGTGGGGAGGGGGGGCCGCGGTTGCAATCCAACTGAACAACAGCTTGCATAAAGAAATGCTCATGAAAGCAAGCTGTTTTGTTGCAACTCGTTGCAATGCGTCACGGTCGAGTTTTTCCGGCGAAGAATGGAAAGGCCCGGTCGGGATATTAAAAGGAGCCACTCGGGCGCCTCTTCACAGGGGAAGCAGTTTTCCAGCTTAAAGAGCAATGCATTGTGAAAGAATTAAAGAAAGAAGAAGAAGAAGAAGAAGAAGGAAAGGAGGAGGAGGAGGAGGAGGAGGAGGAGGAGGAGGAGGAGGAGGAGGAGGAGGAGGAGGAGGAGGAGGAGGAGGGGGAGGAGGAAGGGAAACACTTTAGTATTCAGTGTATGTGCTGTAAACTCATCTTTTCTCGGGTAGCGAACTTTAATCGTTTCTTTTTTTTTTTTTATTAGTGAAGCTATTGGTTGGGCTTGTTGAAAAATGGTTCCTGCAAACACGGAAATCAGATTGGTTTTACGGATACTAATAGTCTGTCTCTTTATATATATATATGTAACGACCCGAGTGGGCCGTTATGCAGGTTCTTTAACATACTCAGGACGGGGCTGTCATGACTGACGGCAGATGCAACAAACAAAGGAGGAGAAAACAACAAAAACAATAAAATGAGCTTAATATTAATTTATTTTTAAAAATATTTACAAGTGAGTCAGGTCTGGTAAAAAGATAAAAACCATAAATACAAAAAAACCAAAAGGCAGCTCTAAACAAAATCAAGTTAAATAAACAATTAACTTCAAAAATAAAAGGTAGCTTTAAACAAAAAAAGAGGCAAAAATAAACAGCAGCAGGCAGAAAATAAAATACCAAACATACGTCCTCCATCGGGGCACCAAGACAGCCCTCAGCTGCACAACAGGGACAAAAACCCACCAACCAGAAAACCCCGATGGAGACGTCAGGACAGCCTCACGCTGTCATCAAGGATGAGCAGCTCGTGGTCACACGACTACTCATGGTCACACTCCACCTCTACGTCGTGCTCCACTTCGTAGACGTGCTCCAATTTGCTGCTCATAAACTCGACCAACGTCGACTCCAAAAACTGCCTGCTGCTGCTGCCACTGCCGCTACCTTCGCTGCCCTACCAGACCCGACTGACGACAGAAAACCGGCAGCTCACCACGAAAGCATCAAAACAAAAAAAAAACTTGAAGGTAAGGAGGCAGCAATCCACAAAAAGGGAACGAGCGGGGAACCAGCAGTTCCCGCAAAACCATCACTTAACGTGACACCTCCCCACCTAAAAAAAAAAAAAAAAAAAGATTTTTTTTTTTTACACTCATGATCCCCTCCAATGCCGTAACAACCCCGCCAGCCAAAACAGAGCCGCCCTGTCACGGTCGCCATTGTAACGACCCGAGTGGGCCGTTATGCAGGTTCTTTAACATACTCAGGACGGGGCTGTCATGACTGACGGCAGATGCAACAAACAAAGGAGGAGAAAACAACAAAAACA
>NC_089788.1:65475219-65497719 GCF_040412425.1 Macrobrachium rosenbergii | reverse complement strand
TTAATATAGTATTTTCAGCTCCACGACACATAATGCATGATATAAAGTGGAATGTACACGTATAAGCAAGTGCAAATGCACAGACATGCGTGGATGGCCACAGTAACTGTAACGCCACTTATACCACAGAGAATAAAAGTAAAACTTATGGGCACGTAGCCAATGACACACAGATCAATCATAGGACTGTCTCAGCCTTGCACACAACTATCAAACTGCTCTCAATGAAATATGTTGAAAATATATTTACAAAAGGGATAACAAATTATATTACTGTGATGAGTAAATATAAGGCTGCTGTAGCATTTCCATGAAAATGAAGGCCATGGTAGGAGGGCATCATCAGATGCTTAACGAAATAGGAAAAAATAAGTGAGAGCTGAAAAAGTTATGTATGAGAGGATCCAAACCAGTCTGCGAGTAGCCCATGATATTCATTTGCTTTTGGGAGCATTCTTATAGATTACCCTGTTGGACAAAAGGATACATGAGCCAGTAAATATTCTCTCTCTCTCTCTCTCTCTCTGTTGTTAGGAGAATATTCTAGCGTAGACTATATTCATAAAGTTCTCGATTACTTTTAATTAAAACAAATGACTAAATTTCAATTGACAAGAGTAGGCAGATAATTCTTTTCACCAGTATTTTATGAATAGGTCTATGTTTATTCTGCAGTACTAGGTCACCACATGAAAAGTTTTCGAAGACACAAAACTATAAGCACCATAACAACAAAAACAAAAATAAGAATAACCACAATAAAACGACTGAGTATAAGATATGCCTATAATTCAAACACCATAAGTGAGTACCGACAAAAAGAAATAGGACATTATAGGTCTACGTCCATTTTTATGATCCTGTTATTTCGAAAGCAGATAACGTCCTTAAGAAATTCTCAGCAAATTATATTCAATACGACTCGTACAGCCTATTATACTGTAACTTTAAGTTAAACATAGGCATATTCTGGTTTTGTAGAGTGCCGTCACTGCTTGTCATCCCTCCGAATGTGTCAACGATTGCAATGCAATGGATTTTATGACTGTTAAAAAGTTGTAAAATTTCCTGAAATCAATATGAAATATCAGTCTGCGTAGCTCCTGAGAAAGTCTTTGTGTTTAAGTTTAGATTGGTGAACGCTTGACAATATCAGACGGTAATTATCACTGTCCAGTGATTTAAGTGCACCGATTCGAACGCAGACATTCCCTGTGTCACCTCCGTATTCAGGTAAACCTCATTTACGAAACACAACACTCTAGCATCGCGGAACACTCCTGACTTCGTTTATATTTTTCTTTTTTTTTTTACCACCTTTATTGAGATTCGTATTACGATTTTATTTCAGGGGATAAAATAACGTTTCCTTTTGATAACCTGCAGAACGTATTTTAGTTCGGTACAACAACCATTGCAGTATTATTGAACAAGAAAAGAGCCACAGATTAACCAACTTTTCGAAACTGTTGCCAACCAATTAGCTTTAAGGGATGGTCATGACGTAAGCAGTGGGCGGGGCTTAACTGCAAAGAGCGCTGGACTTTGCTATAAACTACAATTGACCGTTGAAGACTACACGACGGGGTAGATCTAAGCCGGCATTCCGTGGCGAACCCCCCCCCCTTCCTCCATAGCCGCGGAATGCCGGCTTAGATCTACCCCGTCGTGTAGCCTTCAAAGGTCAATTACAGTTTAGTTACAGCCGGCCGACAAGATATTACTTTAAATTCTTGTAAAGCAAGTAAAATACCATAGGAAAACGTCAATTGCCAAGTCTAGCTCACCGCGGAACTACGGCTTAGAATTATCGTTCTACTTCTACATCTCTGTAGTAATACATAATTTGGTTTGTTGCCACCAGATCGGTGCTGCAGAAATTGCGTCCATTTCAAACCATAGAGCGTCCATAACATGGGTTGGTGATCTCCCTGCCGAGCGTGTAGCCTCGGGCGGCCATATTGAAACTCAAGATCCGGCTTATGGTACTATTCTATAGAGACAAAGCACTATGGCATTCCATTGGTTCCCCACCCCCTCCGTTTAAATATTTTAAGAATATCTTATTTCCCTACAGGTAAATTAATCATTACTGTACAATATATTTCGAAATAGTATAGTTATGAGATCTGTTGTTGTGGTAGTTAGGAATGTTGCATTCCAATTTGTTTCTGTCTCAAACATTAGAAAGCGTCTTGTAAATAAACCAACGACAGAAAAGGTAGCAAAGTCATTTCTTCCTATTCTAAGGCTTTGGAGCGATGCTTCGAGAGAATTGTTAAAGGAAAACTACCACAAGAATGTAATTTTGACCAATTTGGAATGAGACTCTTCTTCAAAAAATGAGAAAACAGTGTGATTAACTGCCAAATCAATAGGCATATGCCCAGCGCTTGATTGACCAAGATTCTTTTCCGTGTTACCATCCTTATAGGCTGTTTCTTTTCTTTGGCATAGTGGCTTCGATAAATTTACCCATACATAACACATTTTCATTTATTCGAAATTAAGTTGTAATTAGAATAAGGTTTAAATTAAATAACATCTTACCAGATGAATAGTTTGAAGGCATAGGTCTAGTATAAGCTACCAAACTACGGTTCGATGAAAAAATATAGTATTGTTTTTTACGTGTTGGTTAAGTCGTCCTGAAATACTCTCACAACAACATTTTTAAAAGACGAGACTAGTTGACACAACCGGTAGAGACTTACACATCTGCTTACTGCTAAGCCTTTTGTAATAACTGACAAGATTGTCTTTTACTTTATATTACGTGTCATATATAAGATTAATCATGTTGCAATTTCAAGTAGCCATTGCACTTACGTGCCACAATAATGCTGAAAAAATAAGACAACACAAAAAGGGTATATACTACTAACAAGACATTAAACTGAGAAGCATAGACTATATAGTATATTTTTTTTTCACCAAATTGAAGGATGTTACCATCATACTTCCAAGAATGTTGTCCCCATTTTCTTTTCAACCGCCACGGTCACCACCCACTTAAGTCGACTGACCACCATGTTAATTATTAGCCTTTTTCACCGACAGAGGCACAATTAGTGTTTGAGGAAATGAATGATCAAGGTCCATTGCCTATGGTTATTGTTGATGCTATAATAAAATTAAATAGAAAGCTGAAATAAAATGATTAAATTCAAAAGGAGTTTCATATATATATACACACTATATATATATATATATATATATATATATATATATATATATATATATATATATATGTATATATATATATGTATATATATAGTCATATCTGTTCATATATACTATACATACATACTGCATATGAATGATATGAAATTTGTTGAGGAGGCCAGCCTCCCCAACAAAGATGCGTAACTGCTCTATTACAGTCCTCCCGAGAATCGTAGCAAAATGTCCATCTCTATCACATCTCCAAGAGAGGAACCTATCTTTTAGATCGCCAAGACTGAGACATTCGACTAGCAAATGTCTCACAGTTAAGGGGACAGTACAGTTGTCTCAGAATGGATGGTTTTCACCTGACATCAAGAACCCATGAGTGAGTCTTGTATATCCAATCCTTAGCTTATACAACGGCGTTTCTGCTGTCCTTGACCAAGGAGATACTGATGATGTAATACTGTGCATCTTCTGATTTGTTTCAATATTTTCCCAAAGGGACTGCCAAAAGGTTGTATCCTATATGGTAGTAGGCATCTGGGCGCTAGAGCCGGTGACTGCTGACTTGGCAAGTTGATCAGCTTGCTCGTTTCCAAGATCTCCAACATGGGAAGTACCCGACAAAAATTTACTTCTTGAACTCTTCTTTTCACTAACAACAGCCATTCCTTAATCTTTAAAATCAGAGGGTGCAAAGAGTTAAAAGATTCTAAAGACTGAAGAACGCTTCTTGAGTCTCACCATATAGTAAAACTATTTCCATTCAGTGTTAAAATTTCCTTTAAGGCCTTTAAAACTGCATGCAGTTCTGCTGTAAGAATAAACATAACAGATGATAATCCCCCCGCTTCTTTCTACATCAGGAAAGACCACTCCAAAGCCGACGCCAGCATCTGACTGTGATCCATCTGTGAAAACTGCAACGGAGTTATCGTGTTGGGAGGGATGATCTAAAAATATTGATCACACATTGCCTCATTACACATTTGTGCTGTTGTTGAATTAAAATATCTACAACGTATTATCTTTGGAAGGTCACAGGGGTGGCTAACCGAATATCTAGCTGGTAAAGTCTCCTTCCTTGGCATGTTTAATTACCTAGTTTTACTCTAAAAGCAGTTGGGGTTGCTTGTGGTGGTTTTCATAGAATTGCCAATGCCTTTCTAGTTCCTTGTTGGGCGAGTCGGTAGAGTTGTGGGCTAGCACTCGCTAGGCCCGAGTTCGAGTCTCCGTCCGGCTAATGAAGAATTAGGGGAATTTATTTCTGGTGATAGAAATTCATTTCTCGCTATAATGTGGTTCGGATTCCACAATAAGCTGTAGGTCCCGTTGCTAAGTAACGAATTGGTTCTTAGCCACGTAAAATAAGTCTAATCCTTCGGGCCAGCCCTAGGAGAGCTGTTAATCAGCTCAGTGATCTGGCAAAACTAAGGTATACTTAACTTAGCCAATGCCTTTCATTTCTGATACAAATGCTGGTTAAGGTCATAGGGAGCCTCTTAAATCTTTACTAACTCTGAACTAGCATACGTTGGTTATGAAGATCCAGAGGCATCTCAGCAACGTCTACAAGCATGCTTATCTCAGAGGGAGATAATTTAAATGCTCCTGTAGCCAAGCTTACTCCTCCATGATGAATTGAATGAAGCATTTTACGGCTATTAGGCTTTGCTGAGGCATAGACTTCACACCCATAAGTTAATTTTAAAAAGACTAAGGCTTTGTAAAGTCTCAACATCTGAGTTCGGTCAGCACCTGAGGAAGCGTGGGACACAACTTTCAGGACACTCAATGCTTTCAAGCATTTTGTCTTAATATATTTCAGATGTGGAATCCAAGTCCACTTGCTATCAAAAATCAACCCAAGAAACCTTGTTTCAGCAACACATGGCATTACTTGCCCATGCATGAACAGATCAGCATCAATATGGACTCCTTTTATACGGCAAAAGTGCATGGTTACTGTTTTACTAGCTGAAAACCTAAAACCATTCATCTCACCCCACTTTACTATATTATCAACGCAGAGCTGGATGCAGTGTTTGGCTACTGCCATCCTTGTTGCTGCAAAGGATATCAAAAGGTCGTCAACAGAAAGGGTATAGGTTATATATGGGGAATTATTTTGGATACCCCATTATGGCATTTTTTCTTGGATGAATACATCTGATATTGTTGCTTCAACTTGAACCTGAGATGGCCTATTTTTTAAAAAAGCCTTGATTGAAAGAGGCAAATTGTCTCTCAGGTTACATTCATAAAGAACCTTCAGGCATATCTCCATGTTGTATCATAAGCATTCTCAAGATCAAAGAAAACAGTGACGTGATGCTGTTTGTTAGCAAAAGCTTCACATATTGAAGATTCCATTCAACCCAACACATCAGTTGTGGAGTGCATACTTTGGAAACACACTCAGCAGGCGACAAACATGAACCATGTTCCAAGTACCACATCAAACATGCATTAACCATTTTTTCCATGATCTTACATAGACATGATGGTGCAGTGGGACGATACTTCTGTCTTGAAAGGGTCTTTCCTTGGTTTCACAAATGCCAGTAATTTTAACAACCCGCATTGCTTAGGGAAAACAAGTTCTCGAAAAATTCCGTTAATAAGGCTTAATATGAAGACGTATTTTTTGGTGGATGTTTTAATCACTGAGTATGTTATATTATCCAGTCCAGGAGCAGATTCACTACAGTTACTTAAGGCTGATTCAAATTCCCTCATAGTGCAAGGTACATTGTATTGTTCATTCCTTGATGTATTGAAATAAATTTCTACCTGTTCCATTGCCTTTCTTTGAGCAGAATAGGGTCTGTCATAATCTTTCTTTGCAACATTAGCAAATTGATTAGCAAACTCATTTGCCATTAACTGGGGATCTGCTACTTCACAACCATTGATATTGATAACGGGAGAAAATTTACTTGCTATTTTTCTAACTCTCTTCCAGACTAAAGTCAGAGGTGTTTTTGAAATTAATGATGATATGAAAATTGTCCAAGATTCCTTCGTGCCTTTTTAATTTCCATGCGGAAATGAGCTCTTGCTTTTTGAAATTCAATAAGGTAATACTCACATTTTCGGCTGCGATACCTGTTGAAAGCTGATCTCATAGTTCTATAAGTTTCCTGGCATTTACAAGTCCACCAGGTAACTGGTCAGTGGATAAATATGCCTGAAGTTCTACGTATTGCTTGAAGACCAGCCAAAAATATAATCGTATTGAAAAAATCAAGAGCATCATTTACAGATGGTAAGTCATCTGCTGAGTCATCTATTGAGCTGTGATCCTGGAATGTTGCCCAATCAGCTTTAGCATTGTTCCGTTTAGGTAACCTTGTAGATGGAGGATTTGAAGATACTTTCATTGCTATTAGAAAATGGTTGCTGGAAATCTATCATTTTTCATTCTCCAGTTGAAGTGAATAAGGCAGTCATCACTGCATATACTGTAGACAAATCAGTTGCTGACAATGTGCCTGTTTGAACATGAAAATGTGTAGACTTCCCTGTGTTTAGGACTCCCACATTTTCACTTTTTATATGGAACACAGGCAATTTTCTCTTTGATTGGTAACGATATCACCCCAAAGAGGGTTTCTACTATTCATATCTCCCAGAATAACAAAAGGACGTTGTAGCTGTTGTATAAGGGATTTAAATTCATCAGTTGGGAAGACTTCACTAGGTGGTAGATGGAGAGAGCATACTGTATATTTTCTTTGTAAATGGATCTGCACAACTATCACTTGCAGTGTAGACTGGATATTTGCAGGGTGTCATTACCGGTATATAAAACTACACCCCCATGGCTCCCAATATTTATGTTCTAAGGAGAATGATAGGATGTATACTCTCGTGGTCTCTGACATGTATTATTACCAGTCATAGTCTCCTGCAAAGCTATACATACAGGAAATGCTTCTGATATGATCAGCCTTAGTTCTTCCAATTTATCTCTTAATCCCTGACTGTTACACAGGAGAAAATTAATGAATTTTACTTAGATTAAGAGGCCGGTAAACTAGAGCCCCTTTTAAGTGATTTTACTTTTATGCCTTGCTCCTGCTTTTTTCCAGGAGGCTGTTTGTTTATGGCTGCCTTCCATTTCAAGGTTGATGACGATGCTGTTTCCATGGAGGAGGAACCTACCACAGACAACACAGCCTCCCCCAGTATTATGGGTGTTGCACACCTATGATGGCATCTTTGTAAGAGAATTATCAAGTTCCGGAGCACCAGTCAGAGCTAGTGCAGGCTCCAAGGAGACACAATTACTGAATGCAAGTAACGCAGCCTCCAAAGAGGTGGACACACCAGGTATAACTGGTGCAGCCTCCAGAGAGATGGGAGTGCCAGGCATATCTAGCACTGCCTCCAAAGAGGCAAGAGCACTAGAGACTACTGGCACAGCCCCCAAAGGGGCAGGGGCGCCAGAAATTACTGGTGCACTCTCCTAAGAGGCAGGAGTGCTAGAAATTACTGGCGCAACCTCCAGAGAGGCAGGAGTACAGGTTGCCACTGATCTTCCCACATTAATACCAAAGGAAGCAGCACTGGTAGCATTTACATTCCTTCTTCAGTTAGCAGCAATACTAGCAAACGATATTCCTGGTCTAACATACTGGTTTAACACTCTCTGTTTACCCTCTGTAAATGTGATGAGTTCAGTTACCTTTAATGTCTGTTTTTCTTCTTCGGTTAGTAGTAATACTAGCAAATGATGTTCCAGGTCTAACATACTGGCTAAACACTCTGTGTAGCCTCTGTAAATATGATGCGTTCAGTTACCCTTACTGTCTGTTTTTCTTTTTCCATGATGTATATAGCACAATTTTGTGAGGAGGATGGATGATTATCTCCAAAATGTATACACTTTGCTTCTTTATAACATACACCATGTTCTGGTTCACTACACTTAACACATGCGGCAGGCTCCTTGCAGCTTCTGCCTACAAGATCCTAACATATGACCAAATTCTTGATAACAAAAACATCTCCTCGGTCTTGGGATATGTTGCTTATCCTTAAAATGTAACCATGCAGCTTTCATTACATTAGGTAAACGGGTAGAATTAAATGTGATAACAAAATCTGTGAGTAGAACTGAGGCGCCACTGATCATTTTCGTCATTCTCTCAGTTCTAATCACACCTTGATCTTTGAATTCTTCTACAAGTTTCTCTTCTGAATACATCACCAGTTGAGGTGCAAATATCATTCTCTTGGAGTGATTCCTAAAAGCATGTACTGAGCAGTGTACTTTAACTCCTCCAAGATGGGAAAATGCTTTTAATTTTCCATTTTCTTTTGCTTAGGCAGATTCTACTGTCAGCTTTCCTCGACCTTCAGATGATATCTCAGGCTCTCGGCCACAGCACTTCACCATGTCTGTGTACACATCAAGAATGTCACAATTAGGATCTACCAGATTGAAGATCAAATACTTATAAGAATTCAAATATCCCTGGTTCTAGTTCACATACATTTCTGGGCAATTTCCATTTGCTCCATGCTGGAACATATGGTTCCAGTGTAATTACAGTAGGTAAACACTAGTTATCAGAGGAAGGTGCAGAGGTTAGGTTGTCATTTCGTGCTAAAAGGTAATCATCAAAGGGTCCAGGGGTACTCGATTCTTTATTGCTACTCATATTGAATTAAAAAAAAAAAAAAAAACTGAAAATCTTAAAAAGATATCATCAGCCTTTCATGGAGTGTCTTCCTCTATCAATGACACCAGTAAGAGCCGACTCCTAATATCCACTCCCTACGTTACCGGTGTAGCAGGAAATTATTCCCCCGACTGAAATCCCCCGGGAAAATTAGCCTAGGACTGATTTCCTCCCGGGAATAACAGCCCAGGCTGTTTATCCCCCCGGGGGGAATTTTGGACCTAGGATATTTTTCCCCCTCTAGGCCATTTCTTCCCCCTACATGTATCCACCTTTGCGGCTTGTTCAGTACAAGCCCGTTGGGGATTCCCGTATAAACATAAACAAAAGACTGTCAAGAACAAAGACAATTAATGACCCCCAAGAGGTGGTGTGGTCGTGATGATAATTATCGTGTGTGGCAGGCTGTCGTTGCTACACGTCGCCGTCATAGCCATACTCTTATAACAGTAGTGGGGTTGGGGGAATCTTGGCCGAGAGGGGGGAATATTATCCTGGGACGAAATTCCCGCAGGGGGAAATATATCCTGGGCGATATTTCCCCCGGGGGGAATTTCGGACAGGGGGAAATACAGACTGTATTTTTGAGGTGCTGAGCTCGAGATAGCATAGTGCTATAGTTGTATGTGAAAGGAGTGTTAAGAAAAACGTGTGTAATCATGAAATTAAAGACGCAATGATATCAGAACTATGCTAATACCTAAGAACACGATTAACAGCTCGTTCTGGGATTCATATCTGATGGAACGAAATCACCTTTGCTTTTGTCACTGACTTTTTCTTGTATGTAAAGTCCATTTGTTCACTGCTGCCGGTAAACCAATATAAATATTAAATAAACAAACTTTTTTTTTATTGTAATTTAAGAAAAAATTAACGACTATTATTCAGTTTAAGCTGAATTAAAAAAAATTCTTTATAAGAAAAAATCAGTCAGTTGACATGGTTAGTGATCGTAGAATTTTTTAAAGTTATCCGATAACATCTACTATACTGACATACTAGTTCATTGGTGTTGAATTTTAGAGGATTAGCGCTATGTCGTTCCTCATGTCTGTTTAAGGAATAAAAGTAATAAATATATAATTTAACTTTTACTCATAAAATAATATTAAGCAAAAAAGTTACCAATAGCAGGAAGGACGGAAGTGATAATATTAGTAATTGCCATGATAATCATTATCAGTGTTATAGTTACCTCTTTATTTTGGAAAAAAATATATAATTTTATACCAACGAACATATAAATAATCTTTATGGCATTTATCCTTGCTCGAGGACAGAAAAATCACAGTTCCCTTAAAGTAATTTACTTCCCTTCTTCTGTACTCCCAGAAATATCCTTTAAATGACTGTGATCTGAAAATGATTTTTTAAAACTTAGATTTCGTCACCATATCCCGTCTATGTAGTCTGTGTAACCAATTGGTTCTTAGCCACGTTAAATAAGTCTAATCCTTCGGGCCAGCCCTAGGAGAGCTGTTAATCAGCTCAGTGGTCTGGTAAAAACTAAGGTATACTTAACTTTTTGCATCCTAATGTAGTTCTTTGTCTATAATCATCTTGTCCAGATGGTAACTAAGGACAACAGATTTTACCCTTCTCGGAAAACTCAGATTTTCTGTTCTCTTTCGTCATATGGTCCATTTTGCTATTATGTCTGCTTTGAAATATATTGAATAAAATGCTCCTCCTTCTTCTCTGACACCCTGAAGACTCTCTTTCCCTCTCTGTCAGTCTGTGCTGGGTTTCGAAACTCTTGTCGGTGATATTTGTCTTGAGGGAATTGAATGTAATCGTCTTGCGAGAATCATCTCTGAGTCTGGCGAGATGAGAATATTATTTTGTTTAACGTACGGGATATAATTTGTTTTCGTCGTATATCTCGGAAATGCTATATAGGTAACACAGGAGCATGGTTTACTTTACAGCAATTTTAGTTTAGAGAGGAAAATAGTTAATGGTTTCAAGTTGGATCTAAAGCTTTGTAGAACAAAACCCCAAGACGTTTATTTAGGCAAGTACAGGGACCAGTTTTGCTTCTGGTCCATTGATAAACAAAACAGTTAATGCAAGTGAAGTTCACGGGAAAAAAAAGACACTCATTAAGTGAAGTCAGGCAGCAGAAATAATATTTTTGTAGTATATTTGAAATTAGAAAATTCTTTCTGGAACAAAGTTAAGGTATTCAAGGATATCACTTCAAGAACAACAGTCGTCTTACAAGTAAAAGGCATATCATTATTTTATTTTGCAGGCTCAGTTACAAAACCCCTTCTTTAAATAATGTAATCTATGTGCAAAGCGACCATGGCCTACGCTCGGCCAACTGTTCCTTCGCTGTGCGAGGTAACGCTTCGTTTCTCAAAGGGATCAGAAGAGAAACTTCTTGAAACCATCGTTATATCCATACAGCGTCGATGACATGGAGTGGCGATCTCCTTGTCGAGCGCGTGACCTCGGGAGCCCATATTGAAACTCCCTGTCCAGCCTAACAGTGCTACAGTGCATAGGAAAAGCAATAAGGCAACGTGTTGCTTCTCCCCCCCTATCTCCCTCTCGTTTAATTATTATAAGAACGCAGGTTAATCATTAATGTGTAATATATTTTAAAATATTGTTCTGAGATCTGTTGTAGTGGCAGGAAAAAAATATTGCACTCTAATGTGTGTATATCTCAAATACTGGAAAGCATCTTTTAAACAAACCATCGACAGAAAAGGCTAGCAGTCATTTCTTTTTATTCTAGGGCTTTGGAACGATACTTCGAGAGAATTATTCAAGGAAAACTACCGTCAGAGAGTGATTTTGACTAATCTGGAATGAGATTGGTGTTCAAAAAAGGACAAAGCATTGAAAATAGCTGCCAAATCAATAGGCACAAGCCTAGCGCTTACACGACCAAGATTCTTTCCTTGTCACTACCATCCTTATAGGCTATTTTTTTTCCTTGGCATAATGATTAGATAACTTTTACCATACAGAAATCATTTTCATTTATTCGAAATTAAGTTGTAATTAGAGTAAGGTTTAAATGATATAACTAATCTATGAATCATATGGTTTGATGGAAACATTTATTAAACCAAAATTTTACACAAAATTATATGACTATTTTTCACTTCGAGTAGAATAACAGAAGTTTTCTACGGTATGGTTAAGTCGTCCTGAAATACTCTCACAGCAACATGTTTAAAGACGAGACTTGATGATACAGCCAGTAATGACTTACTCACCTACTCACTACTAAGCCTTTTTTAATAACGGACAAGATCGTATTTGCTTTATATTACGTGGCATGCATAAGATTAATGATGCTGCAGTTTCAAAACTGAAGTCGCCATTACACTTATGTGCCACAATAATATGATAAAAAAAAAGCGTATCTACTGAACAAGACTAAACTAACAAGCACAAAATTTTGGGTAAATAAATTCACGTATACTTTGCCTATCTGTGAAATGCTTAATTTTAGACATGTAAGGACAGCTTTCAGAATTGTTTAACAAAATGCATTTTAATAGCCATAGTTTCTCAACGAAATACCGGTGTAGCAGGAAATTATTCCCCCCTGACTGAAATTCCCCCCCCCCGGGAAAATTAGCCTAGGATTGATTTCCCCCGGGAATAACAGCCCAGGCTGTTTTTCCCCGGGGGGAATTTTGGACCTAGGATATTTTTCCCCGTTGGGCATTTCCGTATAGACATAAACAAAAGACTGCAAATAACAAAGATAATGACCCCCAAGAGGTAAGAGGTGGTTTAGTCGTGATGATAATTATCTTGTGTGGCAGGGTGTCGTTGCTACACGTCGCCGCCATAGCCATACTCTTATAATAGTAGTGGGGTTGGGGGAATCTTGGCCCAGAGGGGGAAATATGATCTTAGGACGAAATTCCCGCAGGGGGAAATATATCCTGGGCCATATTTCCCCCGGGGGGAATTTCGGACAGGGAAGAAATACAGTCTGTTACACCGGAACGTCACACTTGGCGAGAGTATTTCAGGACGACGTAAGCAAACCGTAGAAAACCACTTGGGTCATTTGATTCAAAGTAAAAACAGTTGTATTTTTTGAAAGTTTAACAAATCCTGGTTTACCTTATGCTTTCATCAAGCGATATGTCTCATAGATTGGTAAGAGCAAGAAAATGAAGTTTGGCAGCTTAGGCTAGACACCTATGCCCTCAAACTGCTCATTTGGTAAGATGTTATAGGCCTATCACTTAAACCTTATTCTAAATAAGACAACGTCGGATATATAAAAAAATAAATTCTCTACGGTAAGAGTTATCGAATCATCAAGTCTAGGTAAAAACAGCATAAGAATGATAACATGGAAAAGAATCTTGGCCAAGTAACGCTAGGCGCTAGACCTTGGCTAAGCCTATGTCTATTGATCCTGCAGGTATTTTTTAGGTTTGACCTTTTGAGAACAGTTTTACTCCAAATAATTTAAAATTACTTTCTTAGGGTAGTCGTTATTTAATAATTCACTTTGAAGTGTCGTTCCAAAGCCTTAGAATAGAAAGAAATGACCATGCTAGCCTCTCTGTCGTCGGTTTGTTTACAAGATGCTTTCCAATATTCGAGATGTATACAGGTTAGGATGTAAAATTCTTTGCTTTAACTATCATAGATATCAGAACCAAAATATTTTGAAATGTACTATACTGTAATGATTGGTTAACCTGTAATAAATTAACATATTCGTGTAATATATAAACAAGAGAAAAATGAAAGCAATGTGATGCTCTACTGCTTCGTCTGGGCAGTATAGGCTAAAGCTGTGTGCTGGACCGAGAGTTTCAATATGGCCGCTGGAAGTCATATGCTCGGATGAGGAATATATATATATATATATATATATATATATATATATATATATATATATATATATATATATATATATATATATATATATATATATATATTGAGGGTTTTTCAACGTTAAACGGTTTCCCCTCAAGAGGGTTGCTTTAGAGAAGAAAAAGCAAATCACTCGGGCATTTATACTTTGCCTAAACATTCTAATTGCAGTAGGTTTATGAAAGGCAGGGCTTTGGATGTGTTTCTTCATTGTAGCTCATCCTGTTGCTCATCATATATATATATATATATATATATATATATATATATATATATATATATATATATATATATATATATATATGGTTGTAATAACCTCGATACCCACGGCTTCTTCACACTCTCTGGATAATCTTGTCGTCACAAGGCCTTGTAACGACAAGATTAACCAGATCCAAATGGAAGAATATAAGGAAATTCTGGCGTTCGCAGTAGGATTCTCGTGGTCAGGAGTGTAAAGTGACCTCGTTCTGATAGTCCGGATGCGGGTTCTAACCTTGCTGAGGGTATCGGAATTGCCTCATTCTTTCATTTGGATCTGAGGCTATGCACTGTAGTGAAAAGCATATTCAGAAAGTGTGAAGAACTTGAGAAGGTAAGAGGGATTGCCGTTACTACAGTCATAAATATATATAGGTTGTTATATATATTGTATATATATTTATATATATATATATATTATATGTATGGAGGTGTTTGAGGGCGAAGGGTGTTTCTGAAAACATGCAGAAGCAACCACAGAAGTAAGTACTTTTAGAACCACAGAAAAGTTCACAGTGAGGTTTGTCTCCATGAAGGATCAACTCTCAACCCCAACATCTTCGACCTTGTGATGGATGTTATAACATCAGATGTCAGAGAGGAGGTCCCATGGAGTGCCATGTTCGCTGATGACATAAAACATGTTAATAGACAGAACTAGAGAAGGAGTTGAGCTGAAGGGAGAAAGGTGGGGAAAGGCACTTGAAGATCGAGGTCTGAAGATCAGTAGGATCAATACTGAGTATCTATGGACGGGAGGAGAAGGAAGACAGGGAAAAATGAAATTCGGTCAGGACTACATCAAGAGAGTCAAAACTTTCAAATATCAAGGATCAAGCATGACTGACAATGGAGATATAGACTCTGAAATCAACCACAGAATAAAAGGTGCGACAGGAGGATTAGTACAAAGGTGAAAGGGAAGTTTTACAAAAGTGCAGTCAGACCAGAGATGGTTTACGGAGTCGATTCATGGCCGATGAAGAAGGCTCAAGATGTGGCACAGATGAAGATGTTGAGATGGATGTGTGGAGCCACAAGAAGAGATAGGATCAACAATAAATTTATTAGAGGGAATTAGAGGCACAGTTAAGGTAGGGGAAGGCCCAGGAAAGAAGGCTACAGTGGTTAGTAGTAAAAGGGTTATGAGCATGGAGGTGGTGGGAAGGAGAAGAAGAGGAAGGCCAAAGTTCAGATGGGAGGACAAAATAACAATAGCAAATGACAAGCGGGAAAAAGGTTTAAGAAGTCAGGATGCATTGGACTGAGGAAAGAGGAGAATGCTGATAGGAAACAGCGACCCCATATAGAAATGGGCAAAGCTGAAGACAAAGAAGACGAAGAAGAAGAAATTATATATATATATATATATACAGTATATATATATATATATATATATATATATATATATATATATATATATATATATATATATATATATATATATATGATGTGCGTGTACAAGCTTCGTTAAATAACCCCAGGCATGTAGCCAATATGAGTGCAATGAAACAGCAAAAAGGAGGGCTATTTTCCCCTACGACATTTGTTATTTGTTACGCGTTGGATACCGGAAGCTTTCATGACGAGATCCACATTATAAGTAATTGTTGCCTTTAATAATTCAGCGTTTTGATTACTTCGTCCGTGGGGTTATGTTCCACTGACATGCCAGGAAGAGGCATTGGGGATAGTTTGCGCTGGTGTCTTGTTTAGGGGAAGACTTTGCCTTTACTTTGTTGGTTGTTGTATTCCAAGGTAAATGACCACAAAAATATATATATATATATATATATATATATATATATATATATATATATATATATATATATATATATATATATATATATATATATCAGTTGAAAGACTCCTGTTTAAACGCGGCTGCCAGTCGAGAACTGGGTCCTTTTGATTTTTTATGGGAAACAGTATTCCAAAACAAAACTTATGATTCACAAGTAGTCTGTGGCGTTGTTCAGCTAACTTCTATGAGTGGCGACTGTCAGTTTCTTGCGAGAGACAACATGATCTGCAACGCGTTGCTCTTGCTATCTTAAGGACTTTTCTTCGGGTGTTTCATTAGCACTCCTTTGCCTCTTTCTTTCACGATCACGGTTTAATCTTTCCTCTCTCGCCTCATTACCTTCATTTGCCTCTCTCTTAGGCATGGTCTGTAAGTTTTCAATAAGCGTGCGTAATTATACCACCTGTCTGCCCTCAGCAAGCGCAGACGAGCTAACTTACAGCCTTACACGATACTTGTCACAATGGCGCACTGAAAATAAAGTCGTTAAATAACTGGATTGAAACCATATACGTATGTATTTTTAAAAACCACAATGCCCTTTTAACTTCTCGAATTCTTCTTTGGATACGATTGTCAGTAGAAAGGCTTAGATCCAAATTTCAGTTTAAGGCTGTGTATTGACAATCGTATCGAAAAAGTGTGAAGAATTCGAGAAGTTCAGAGGGCACTGTGGTTATTAAAATTACACACACATCATATACAGTATATACATATGTATATATATATACGAGTATATATATATATATATATATATATATATATATATATATATATATATATATATATATATATATATATATATATATAATCAGAAAGCTACAACATCCTTTAATATCAATTCACTCTTACTCGGAAGTAATATATTTTCATATATGTTACCGAAGGGGAATTTTAGGTGATAATAAGTCCACCGTCCCGTGGGATCGAACCAGCGACGGACGGGGAATCAGGACTACAGTGACACACCAACCAGTCGGCCGACTGGTTGGTGTGTCACTGTAGTCCTGATTCCCCGTCCGTCGCTGGTTCGATCTCACCATTCAGCGACGGACGGGAATCAGGACTACAGTGACACACCAACCAGTCGGCCGACTGGTTGGTGTGTCACTGTAGTCCTGATTCCCCCGTCCGTCGCTGGTTCGATCCCACGGGACGGTGGACTTATTATCACCTAAAAATTCCCCTTCGGTAACATATATGAAAATATATTACTTCCGAGGTAGAGTGAATTGGATATTAAAGGATGTTTGTAGCTTTCTGATTGTATATGAATCACGGTGATGTGATAAATAGTCATATATATATATATATATATTTATATTTGTGTATGTGTGTGTGTATATTTATAGAATTCAGGCCAAGAAAGTTAATTAACCAGTTTGCCATTACATCCACTCTCCGTAACATGGCTCCTGGGAGACCGCTTCGAATGTGTTTCTTTCCAAGGACACTTTTAAAAGAGTCATGGAAAAGTCTTCCAGGTACAAAAGCTTTTAGGGAGAACGCTGGCCAGGAATTAGGTGAATTAGACTCCACTGATTCTTTTACAAAGTTTAAGGGAGAGAGAGAGAGAGAGAGAGAGAGAGAGAGAGAGAGAGAGAGAGAGAGAGAGTCTAGGAATATCTTAATCAGATACTCCAGCACTGGTTAAGATCAAGTGAGTCCGAGATATATATATATATATATATATATATATATATATATATATATATATATATATATATATATATATATATATATGTATATATATATACATATATATAGTTACATACTGTATGTATATGTACTGTATATATAAATATGTATGTATGTATATGTATATATATATATATATATATATATATATATATATATATATATATATATATATATATATATATATATATATATATATATATATATAAGATGTTGATTGACTAATGGTAAATTTTCTAGTATTAATCATAATGGCATATTTTTGAACTTGTTTTAGCGTTTAAAATTACCGTTCCTCCACACATACATATATATGCAAGGGTCCAAAGCGATTCTTCGTGGCTTTTAAGTTTATCAGAATTATGTTATCAAGTTTTAAGTATAAGGTCAAAGTTTTTAAAGAAATGGAACAATTTTATATTTCTGGAAAGCAATGGCACTTATTTTGTGCGCTTAGGAATTGTTTATATCCAGGAGGCGTCTTACGAAGACTGTTTTGGAGTCATTTTGTAGCTTTCCAAGGAAACTTTTACTAAGTGGACAATATTTTTGTTTATATTGTTGCGTTATGCAAAGGACTGACTTGGTTAATGAAAGTGTTGGATAAGAAAAAAAAGTTAAGTATACCTTAGTTTTACCAGACCACTGAGCTGATTAACAGCTCTCCTAGAGAGGGCTGGCCCGAAGGGTTAGACTTATTTAACGTGGCTAAGAATCAATTGGTTACTTAGCAACGGGACCTACAAGATCAACATATTTAACAAATTGCAAGTTAGCTCCATAACAGGACAGTGCTAGCAACTATAGGGTGTTCAGGAAGTGTATTTCCTCAGGAGAAGTCGGACGAACACTTATTTTTAGCTGTTTTCATCCTGCCCTCAGCTTTGAATTTAAGAAGCCAATGCTTTTTCTTATTGGTGGAAAATTTAAGTCGCTCATTTTTGCAGTGTGATATCACAGGAGTGAACTTGAAATTCACCATAACGTAGGCTGCTTGAACCACTCCTCATATTACATCGTTTAGCGACAGTTTCTTTACTTTTACGGCTAAGCTTCGGACTTCTCTTCCTGCTTCTGTTTTTCCTGGCTCCTATAAGCTTCCTTCCTAAAAGAGGCAGGTCCATTGACCGTCCAAGTGACATTTTCTCCAAGGTTGCGAGATAATAAAAGATGCCAGAAACCGCTTTAGTAGAACTCCAGTTTTATTAATGTGAATTCATAATTCTTTTCAAAAGGAAAATAAATAAATAAACTAAAATAATTTTGGACAGTAGCAGTGGACCCCTTCATGTCATCAACACCCTCACGAATCCAAGAATTTCAACCCTTCCAAATTGACGACGGAACGCGCTCACATATGGCATGGGGCGACGCCAGAGGGAAAAGTAATCTTAATTTAATGATACTCGAGAAGAGATTTTTTTTTCTTTTCCGCGTCCCTTCCGCCAACCTGTTGCTTGAGGGAACCCTCGGTAATATCCGGTAGTTTGGATAAAGCGTTCTCTTATCTCGATCGTGGGGGAGTCTCTGTAAATATCGCGTATTAGGGAAGGGCCATTGAACAGTGTGAATGCTTGTTTTTTGCGAATGTGCAATGCTGGGAATGTTTTACTGGACACACACGCACACACACACACATACACACATTTATTTATATATATATATATATATATATATATATATATATATATATATATATATATATATATATATATATATACATATATATTTACGTATGTGTTTTATATCTTTATATACTCTTTAGTAAGATTGATGTCACTTGTTTATCAGACAGTCCAGCAGTGTTTAATTTTTTGATTCGCAAGATTCTCATTGCAGAGAGCCCTAGGATATACAGTAGCCGTTAGGGCATCAAGCGATTATAAGTAGGCTACGCCTTTCAATGCTAATGATTCGAAACTATTCAGGGAAACGAATGAATATCTTACAAGTTGATAATCAGCCCAATAAGTCCCACCAGTTTTTCAGCTATGATGCTTGTGATAGAATACTTTTTAATGTAGTACCTCTCTCTCTCTCTCTCTCTCTCTCTCTCTCTCTCTCTCTCTCTCTCTCTCTCTCTCTCTCTCTCCTCACCCCAGATGCGACTCAGAACAGTCGACTAGCAACCATGAATCTAATTAATAGGTCAGCGGAGGCATACAGGGATTTTAAGGAAACATGCCCATACCGTTTTTTTTTTAATCCAGCCCGGGGCCATGAACCCAGATCATTCGGTTGTGAGCCGAGTAGTATCTGGGATACCAGGACCATACAGAGAGAGAGAGAGAGAGAGAGAGAGAGAGAGAGAGAGAGAGAGAGAGAGAGAGAGAGAGAGAGAGAGGCTCAAGACTGTCGAATCTCACGAAGGAAAAGTTAGCAAACTGCTTTATAGTCTTTCTGTTCGTGTAAAAGGCAAACGCGTATTATCCTCTTAAAAGTGCGCTTGATGGAATGATTCGATAGAGAAGGGGGAAAGACAGAGAGAGAGAGAGAGAGAGAGAGAGAGAGAGAGAGGGGACAAAAGAAAAAAATACCCATCGCAAGAAATTGGAAAGAGAAAAAGTTACTCAGCAACTGACTGAAAAATACGTTAGCCGAGTGAATTAAAAAGTTTTCGTCGCGCTTCCAGATAACTTTCTCCAAATCTCTCTCTCTCTCTCTCTCTCTCTCTCTCTCTCTCTCTCTCTCTCTCTCTCTCTCTCTCTAAGGTTACTTCTTATTGACTTGAAACCAAATTCAACTCTCTCTCTCTCTCTCTCTCTCTCTCTCTCTCTCTCTCTCTCTCTCTCTCTCTAAGGTTACTTCTTATTGAATTGAAACCAAGTTCAACTCTCTCTCTCTCTCTCTCTCTCTCTCTCTCTCTCTCTCTCTCTCTCTCTCTCTCTCTCTCTCAGGTTACTTCTTATTGAACTGAAACCAAGTTCAAATCAACGTATTGATTATGACTTGCACATATATTGCATGCTTGAGTATCCATCTATCTTTCATTCTATATTTACACATACACAAACACACACACACATCTATATATATATATATATATATATATATATATATATATATATATATATATATATATATATTTATAAAGTCACAAATATCATGTAATATCGAGTTCACTCCACCTTAGGGGAATTATAATGTATAAGTGCATCTGTCCCTGCCGGGATTCGAACGTGGTCGATTATCAATTATGATTCACCTTGGGTGTAAGTTATTCCCAAGGTGAGGTGAATTTGTTATTAAATGACATTCATAGCATAATATTTGATGGGGGAAGTCCCTCTCCCTGGTGGAACCCGAAACCATAGACTAAATGGCACGGAATCTTCTTCACTAAGTTTCTGAATTCGCCATAGTGAAAATAACATGTTTATGTTGTCATGTTCCGTTGCCCCTGAGATGAGGTTAGGTATTTGGTTTCGAGGTCATCACCTTTACTAGAGCTGTAAAATTACTAGATTTGCTCCTGGGATAAGATATTGTTATAACATTCAAAATGCTTCCGCCTTTCATATCCCATTTGGCCCAACTGAATCAAAAGTCTTCTTTCTGATCGGGGACTCGACTCGTCTCGTTGGTACCCTTGAAATAGCCGCTGAGCACTACGTCCAATATTTTTTAATTTGTTCGTTTATTGTTACTTTCCAGCTGCTGCCACAGTTAACTATTTTTAAGTCACTTTTGACCTTTACGGGATTAAACCGAAATTAGGCATCTAAGTTCTTTGAGGTCATGTGGACTTTCTGCTGGATTTCCTTTTTGGTCTGTGTATTCATCCCTCTTTCCATGATCTTCCAGACAATTTTCCTGGATTTCTTCCTTCTTCCACATTCACCAATTATTCTCATCTTCCATCTGTCGGAGATAGTCCCGGTTATTTTTTTCCTTTTGTCTTATTCTTCTATGTTTCAGGTGACTGGGTTAGCCAGGGACGTTAGACTGCTCAGCCCTTGTTCTTTAACCACTTCTTGCGCAATGGACTGCGTTTTAGTGAAGTTCGACATAATTGCTACTCAATTCGAGTTTTAAGGAACCACGTCAGCAACATATAAACACTTTTCTCTTGTACACAAGCACAATAGTCTGGCTATTAGTCTGTTTTCCTCTTTAATTACTCAACCATTTTATCTATGCCTCATGATCATAAAATCCCTTTCTCACTCCTCAAGTTCTCTCTGTCATTTTGTGCCCTTCCGTTCTTTCCCGCTTTATTTGTATTAACCACTTGATCAAGCACTTCCTACGTATACATTTCCCATTCGTGTTAGAGTGCATTTCGTTTCAAAAGATGCCATTCTTTCTCTTTCAAGTCATTCTGACTTCCGCGCTTGTGAAAAATGCTTAGCTCATTGCCCTCTTTATCCATGCCAACTTCTGCTTCTCCTGCAACCCCTGCTCTCACAACAGGCGGAAAAGTTGTGCCTTGGTCAGTGCTTCACCTTATCTGAGATCTGCGTCTTTTATTTTGCCATCTGTATCATTTACGAATCGCCTACGTCCATTCTTACTATTTATTCTGGTTCCTGTTTATTAATAGAGGTCGCATAGTATTCGGTGCCTGATTGTCAGAAGTTTTTAGTTTTCTGTAAAATTAAACTATTGCGCCGGCTTTGTCTGTCCGTCCGCACTTTTTTCTGTCCTTACTTTTTCTGTCCGCCCCTCGGATCTTAAAAACTACAGAGGCTAGAGGGCTGCAAATTGACATGTTGATCATCCACCCTCCAATCATCAAACATACCAAATTGCAGCCCTCTAGCCTCAGTAGTTTGTATTTTATTTAAGGTTAAAGTTAGCCATAATCGTGCTTCTGGCAACGATATTGGATAGGCCACCAACGGGCCGTGGTTAAAGTTTCATGGGCCGCGGTTCGTACAGCATTATACCGAGACCACCGAAATATAGGTCTATTTTCGGTGGCCTTGATTATACGTTATACAGGAAACTCGATTGCGCAGAAGAAACTTCGGCGCATTATTTACTTGTTTTTTCTTGCGAGCAGCA
>NC_089788.1:65422719-65470219 GCF_040412425.1 Macrobrachium rosenbergii | reverse complement strand
TTGTTTTTCTAGATTTTTTTTGTGATTTTACTTATTTATTTTTTTGTTTCCTGCCGAAGGTCTGTTGTGTGTTTGTTGAGTATTCTTTTTAGTGCCGTATGTTTATGTAACGGTCTGCAATTTGTGTAGTCTATTTTTATATGTTTAAGTGCATGCACAGTTATCATGATTTTGCGACCGTGATTTTTACCTCTCAGTGGGTCTTTTCAAGTTCAAATTCCGACGTTAAGTATCTAACACGCATATTAGTACACAAAAACACACACACACTCGCATATATATATATATATATATATATATATATATATATATATATATATATATATATATATATATATATATATATATATATATTTGATATACACATATATGTGTGTTTGTGTATATAATATATACTATATATATATATATATATATATATATATATATATATATATATATATATATATATATATATATATATATATATATATATATATATATATATATATATATATATAATTACCATTCACATTTCCTGTTACAGGGGATGTCGCCATCCGTATTTACATTCGTTGCGTTATTATTCTGGATTTCATTTACCATCAGAACCTTACTCTTGCTCACATTTATACTCACACCTTTCACTTTCTCCTTTTGGACTTTCAGACTCTTTTGTTTGTTACTGTAGTTCTGGAAGTAGAAAAGGTGTTAAGAGACATTTATCAGATGTATTTTTCTAAGGAAGTGCGATATTGATTAAGTTTTACTCCACGAATGGGTGATTTTCAAGTCCTTCGGGAGAAGACCACTGGAATTTTCCCTTTAAATATAACCATTGTCAGAATTCCTCTGGGTTAATAAAAAAGCTGCTGAATAATAAACATTTTTGACTCATGTTTCTCATTGTCCCTCTTTTTCTCTCCAGATGTTTGCCAGTACGCACTCAGCAACGTAAACAAGTATTTTTAATTGAACCTTGCATTAAATTATGTTCATTCCAAATGAACGCAAAGTTTCATGATGATTAGGATAAATAGAATTTCGTCCTGTACATTGACCCGTGACCGTTAAAGAAAGGTCAGGTGTATAATATAAAGTGTTTGTGAAAAATAAACCCCACCTCAGCGGGGAATTGTTTTCCACAAATATAGTGTCATCAGAGTCAGAGAACAATAAGACGTGAACCTCTAATTGACGTGACCTAGAAAAACAGGTCAAGATTAAAAGAATATATGAGGAGAATAAAAACCATCTCACAAGGCACGTTCTTGCAAGTGTTATCAAAAACAGAGAGGACTAGAAGGCTTAAACCTTAAGATGACCTCTAACCTTGAGACCAGTTCAAGGTCGAGAATGTTTTGATCAAATAATCACCGACCATCAAAGAGATTGCATATCGTCACCCTCATAAACTAACTGCCTAAGTCATTTTTCATTGATTTTTGGTTTTTTGCCTAAACCAAATCTCCAATAAGTGTCGCACCTACTGGTATACTTGCTTAAGTCATATGTAGAAAGTAAGTGGAATAAATTTCCCAAAAAGCTTTCTGCCTAAGTCACTCAGTGACTTAGGCATTATTATCACTATGTCTAAGTCATGATTGTGACTTTTGCAAAAAAATGACTTAGGCAGTTAGTTTATGAGGGTGACGATATGCAAAATAGAATTCAGGAACTTGAAGGTTGAACGAGCAAAAAATAGTAGAAAAATTACGAATGCAATGAAAATAAACTGACCTTTGAACAAACAAGAAAAATCCAACATTACGTGAGTAAAATTGCAATGGAGAAATACTACAGATTCTCGTTCGGTTCCTGTTTCATCCTCTTGATAAAGAGTCAGGGACCAGAGCTGAAAATGGTTATTTGGGAGAAGGAAATTACATTGTGACCGAGAAGCGCTTGTGATCCAGAATTCTCTGTCTAAACCAAAGGGAACTGAATCTCACATATCACTTTAAGTCGATTTATGAAAACAAACTAAAGAGTGATTTGAGGAAAACTGTGCTGAAGAATTTCTTGTAAGTTTTTCAGACTCTATATATAAATTCTCTTTGCAAGGCACTGTAATTTGATGCTCTTAGCTTTTTTATTTTTTAGGGATGCACTTCGGTCTAGGACGAAATTTCTCTTTAGAATATTCAACAGAATTTTCTTAGAGACAAAAGTAAGGAAGGGGTTCGTAGCATCATTTAGGACTGTAACCATGTCACGAAAGACTTTAGATCTGGAGTAAACATTGTAGCATCTATGTATCATACTCGATATTAAACGACGCAGAGTGTGAGGGAAAACACACATCTGAACACAAACATATAGATATACATACACATATAAACGCTCACTCGCACGCTATAGGTATATGTGTGTAGGGAAAAAGAGAGAGAGAGAGAGAGAGAGAGAGAGAGAGAGAGAGAGAGAGAGAGAGAGAGAGAGAATTATCAGAAGCCTATGAATGTGGATACACGTCGTTCTCTGAATATCTATGCCCGGTCCACCACATTGAGTAGCATTCCTAACGGACAGCAGATGCCTGGATTTCCATAAGGGATATCTGTAATGATTTCCTTTTCAATATTCCATTCAGTTTTAGTTATTCGAAGAATATCTGAATAATGTAAAATCATTTAAACGGGAAATGAAATAAAAATTTAAAGTAGCTACATTTTAAAAATTCGTGATTGTATGGCAGCAGACCATTCAGACGTTATGGATTGTTTGAGGAATATAACATCTGGCGTTGCGAGGATTGTGTCAAAGGGTAAATCGCGAAACGAGAGACAGGCTTCTAACCTGTAAGAAAAATGAACAGAAGGCAAATAAGATCAAAGGGAATGTCGCCGAGAGCGAGGGACACTCGGAATGTCTGCCGGACTAAGTCACAACCGGGAGGGAGAGGAAGCTGACAAAAAAAAAAAAAAGGATTGAAAAGAGAGGTAGGGGAGATAAAGAGAGGAAGGGGACAAGCCAGGAACGGGAGATAAAGTGAGGAAGGGGAGACAGTGAAAGCCGAGGAGAAAAGGGAAGGGGGAAGAGAAGCAGGTGAATAAAGATGATAGAGGGAGACGAGTGAGCTTGAATACGGGTTCGAGATTATAAGTGAATGCTGGAAAAGGAAAGCATGAGAGAGAGAGAGAGAGAGAGAGAGAGAGAGAGAGAGAGAGACATGATCTTATACGCAGTTCATTCACACACACAAACACGTTCTCTCTGTCTCTCTCAAGTATATATATATATATATATATATATATATATATATATATATATATATATATATATATATATATATATATATATAATATATATATATATGTATATATATATGAAATTTTTATTACATCGTGATTTATATACAATCATAAAGCTACAAGTGTCGCTTAATATCAAATTCACGCTACCTCGGGAATACCCCGAAGGGGAATTTATAAGTGGTAAATGGACTGGTACTGCCGAGTCTCGAAACCACGACACAGATACTTATCCAGCGACTTCAGTCGACGTTCTACCCACCGAGTGAATTTGATATTAAGCGACGTTTGTAGCTTCATGATTATATATATATATATATATATATATATATATATATATATATATATATACATATATACATACATACATACATACACATAAATATATATATATATATATATATATATATATATATATATATATATGTATATATATATATATGTATATATATACACACATATATATACATATATATTATATATATGCATCATGTATTTTTATACGTAAGTTTTTATGCACTTATATAATAATACACAGGTGTTGGCGATTCATTTTTATTGTTCCTCTATATTCCAAAACCCTATGTGGGTTCTAACGTTCGGAAAACACATCCAGCTACGCTAAGCAAGTACCCTCGTACGTTTTCCCGTAACGGTTATGGAGGAAGGCTCTAGGGTCCTTTTCTTTTTTTTTATAGAGAGAGAGAGAGAGAGAGAGAGAGAGAGAGAGAGAGAGAGAGAGAGAGAGAGAGTGGGGAGGGCGGGGAGTAAGGGAGGTTGGAGAGGCTCTTCTTGAGAATTTTATTAATATAGGAGCATCGCTTAAAATCCAATTAGATACTAGTAGACTAAGTGAGAGAGAGAGAGAGAGAGAGAGAGAGAGAGAGAGAGAGAGAGAGAGAGAGAGAGAGAGACTTAATACGCAATGTTGGTGAAAGAAATTAAACAAACAGTACTCAATTTTTGTTTTTCCTTATTTTTGAGATAGTTACAACTAAGTATGCCTCATTTAATAAAAATGACTGTAGACAGCATGGTGTATTCTGCATCTCAAAGAGGATCTGAAGACGTATGTCTGTTAATTCCCCTCGGGAAAAACTCGCTAACGAAATTCTTTAACAGAGAATGTAAAGAGGAAATTGCCCCCAGAAACTTTTTGATTACAAGTGTTTTTTCATGATGTGAGGGTTGTATAATGCTGAATTAATTTAAAAGAAATTCGCTTCAAGGACTTAGATGACGAAATTCCATATAGATGATTTGCAGATAAAATTCCTTACTTGATTTCTGAAAATTTAATTTGGCTCTAATTAGGAAATTTCCCCGTAGGGAGTAGTGCCGTCAGTGGACCTCATGCGGTGCACTGTAGGCATTACTTAAGGTTCTTTGCAGCATGCCTTCGGCCCATAGCTCTAACCTCTTTCGTTCCTTTTACTGTACCTCCTTTCATATTCTCATTGTTCCATCGTACTTTCCACCCTCTCCTAATAATTGATTCATAGTGTAACTGCGAGGTTTTCCTCCTGTTGCACCTTTCAAACTTTTACTGTCAGTTTCCGTTTCAGCACTGAATGACTTCGTAGGTCCCAGTGCTTGGCCATTTGGCCTAAATTCTGTATTCAGCTCAACTCAACTAAATAGGAAATTCCTCAAAATGATATTGTAACAGACTGTTCATCATGAGGATACGTGTTCCATACCAGATGTAATGACAATATTACCGGAACAAAGGGACCAAACAGTACTTTAAGAGAGATCATTTCTAAAAGAAAGTTATTCTAGGTATAATTCTCTAACAGTGAATCCAAATATCTCACTGATGAAGCAGATAAAATCGGAAATTCAAAAGCATGTTCGAAAGAGAAAATTCAGGAATTTTCAAATCATCGAGCCTAAAGAAGTAAATTCCCAGGCAGTAGTTAAAAAAAAAAATCAGAACATTGAACATGAGAGAAAATTCGAAATGATAAGAATTGAGATAAAAAATTCCAAAAACTAAAGACGGAATTTGCATAAAATTGACATCCATATATAATTCCACGAGGAGGCGAAGCCCTTAAACTCTGGATATATATATATATATATATATATATATATATATATATATATATATATATATATATATATATATATATATATATATATATATATATATATATAAAATTCAGAATAAACCGGAGATAAAGTCCACGTATAAAAGATATCTATATACATAATTCCACAGAGACAGAGATCCCACGCCTTGAAACATAGAAAGACGGTGGAACCTCTCACATTATCCCTTGGCTGAAGGAGTAAATGGATGATTCCCCATACGGGATAAACACCAAATGTGGATAAAAAAGTTAGAGCCGTGAGAGGAAAACAACATCGTCCATTGCTGTTTCTGCCCCTTCTTGCATTTTTCATGAGGAACAACACCGAAGGAGTCGGAATTGGTCCTATGAGGCCCGGGGGAGAGAGAGAGAGAGAGAGAGAGAGAGAGAGAGAGAGAGAGAGAGAGAGAGAGAGAGAGAGAAAAAAAAAAGTTTTTATTGAAATTGTTTCAGATGGTCATTACGTATATTTCATGCTATTAATATGTAAATAAAATTAATGGGTGCACACATATACACACACCTACGCGCGCAGTGGATGCGTTAAGATTTTTACAAAGATTTGGAGATACCTTGGACAACAAAATAGTTTGGATTTTGTCTAGCAACATTACTTTAATGATTTATCGGTGTGAACAGATTATTTTTCTTGTGGAATATACAACGATCTACTTTATTTTTTAATTTATATTTAATATTATTCGTACTAATTTTATTTTCCAAGCATTATTGTTCGTGTGTGAATGTGAAATAATGTCTGCATGTGTCAATTTGCAGAGAGAGAGAGAGAGAGAGAGAGAGAGAGAGAGAGAGAGAGAGAGAGAGAGAGAGAGAGAATTATTAAAGCAAGTCTTTAAGCAGATGTTCAATGTTTAGGTCGTATTAAATCAAATTAATATGCATCTCAGTCTATCCAAATAACTGTACGATAGCACTGATTTCAGTTTTGCCTTGAACCAAATTTGTAGACCTTTGCCATCTAGAGAGAGAGAGAGAGAGAGAGAGAGAGAGAGAGAGAGAGAGAGAGAGAGAGAGAGAGAGAGAGAGAGATTATTGAAGTCTTTAAGCATATGTTGAATGTTTAGGGCGTATTTTATCAATTTAACCAATCTATTAGTAATCACCTATCTATGTTATAGAATTGGTTTCAATTTCACTTTTACTCTCATGTTTAGGCCTTCGCCATCTATGAAGTGAGAGAGAGAGAGAGAGAGAGAGAGAGAGAGAGAGAGAGAGAGAGAGAGAGAGAGAAATTACTGAAGTCTTGAAGCAGATGTTCAATGTTTAGGTCGTATTAATTCAGATGAACCAGTCTGTCAGTATCCCTCTGTCTATATGATAACACTGATTTCGATTTTACCTCTATCCAAATTTGTAGGCCCTCGCCATCTAGGAAGTGTGATAGCTGGCCATGCCATTTTTGGGGAGGAATATGGCAAAGCTTTTTGGGGGAGCGAAGGCTAAGGTGCTGGTTCATCGAGTAGATTGGAATGGCAATAGGGGAAAAGGCTGGCTGTTGAATTCCTCTGTGCGGGGGAAACTGTGTCCCAGTTTTTTTCTCGAGCTTTCCAATTCTTATCTATGTTTTTTTTTTTTTTTATTTTTAGAGATAAATTTTTTTGGAAGTAGTGTTAGGTTAAACTTACTGAGATTTTGTTTATTTAGGCCTTATGCTTTAGAATAGAATTGAATGTAGAATTTAGGCCAAAGGCTGGGACTTGTGAGGTCATTCAGCGCTGAAAGGGAAATTGCCAGTAAGAAGGTCTGAAAGGCGTAACAGGAGGAAAACCTCGCAGTTGCAACATGAAAAATTGTTAGAGAGGGTGGAAAGTCAGATGGAAGAAAGAGAATATGAACGGAGGTACAGTAAAAGGAATGAAAGAGGTTGCAATTAGGGGTCGAAGGGACCCTGCAAAATCCATTAAGTAATGCCTACAGTTCACGACAAGAGGTGCACTGACGGCACTATCCCCTACGGGGTCCTTATGTTTTAGTCAGTGAATCACAACTTCTATAAAGTCCTCTGAAATGCATTAATTGTGTTCTTAAATAATCAGGAATCTTGTTTTATTTTATACAGATTTTTTTTTATTGAATTACCTATGGCTTCAAATATTTTGAATTTTGTCACGTCAGGCCACCTCTTCTCAAATTTACTCGGAGGAAATCGTCAATCCTTTTAGGAGTAAACAGTTCACGTCTGCTTCTTTCATTCTCCTTCCAATCTTTGGAATTCTTCCCTACTTCTGATTTTCCTGACTTTTACGCCCTTCAAGACAAAGTTCTCCGTCTCCATTGAGTTCAGGTCCCGTCCTTTTGTTTATATTTTCGGGCCTAGGCTAGAAGAGGGCGTTCTGCTCCCAAACAAAATAATTCCCATTCCTAAACGCATAACAGTGCGCGCTAACAAACGCTGAGGCGCGTCACCTGTATTGTCGGGTAATTTGGAAACAGGAGATGGGTCGGTAGGGCACTTTGCTCCCGTTTCTCGATTCCTTTCAGAAGTTAGTTACACGATACTCGGCCAAAGTGTATTAGATTATCGCGGGGCTTCGAATGAAAAGGGTACTTAGGGCGGGGTTGCGCAAGAGCCATTCTCGCTCGGCGAGAATTCTGTGGTCCGTCGCTGCAAACTGAGAACGAAATTTGTAACGGCTTTTAGTGTTCGGTGCGTTGGTGCTACCTCAGTGTAACTTTATTTCCTGGTCGGAGGATTAAATTTAGGTAATTCAACCAAAGTAGACTGATTTAATTTTCGCTGCAGCTCTTGGGTGCGTTTGAAATTTAAAAAAGTGAATAATTCGTGTACGTGAAAAGCAAGCACGGGATCGTGTTGTTGCAACTGTGAGGATGATTTTCCCTGAGCATCCAGCCATTCGGACGCGGCGTATCAGTCGATGAGCAGCGAATGGTTAGCAGCTTTTGTTGTGAGCCAATCAAGCTTCTAGGAAAGCGCCGGACTCGTCCGATTGCCCTGGTAATTACAGTCAACTCATGCGTATGAGCTCGTTCGATTGATTATTGACAGTTCTTGTTCCTCCATGAACTAAACCCACTTTGCCAATACCAGAATTGGTACGATATTCTGGGAAAGGGATAACCGAGTTCTTGGGTGCTGATAAACTATAGCCTTAGAATTGATTACAACGAAAACATTTTTCAGTTTTACAGTATTATACCAAGTATTTTTAATAATAATAATAATAATAATAATAATAATAATAATAATAATAATAATAATAATAATAAAATGACATATTCAGTTTTTTTATTTACTTATTTGCTGTTTATTAAATTTATATTTAATTTGTCTGTCTTCACTTTGTTCGGCTTTTATCATCTTATGAATTTTTGTATAGGAATTGTGTTCATGTTGATGAATTTTTGTTTAATTCCTTTTGAATATCTGCATATTTCGAATAATAATAATAATAATAATAATAATAATAATAATAATAATAATAATAATCAGCATCCTCCAGGCGTTTAGAGATATCATGGGCATCATTTAGAAAAATATTGTGCAAAGTATTGGTCATTTAGGTAAATGCATTCAACCTAATTAAGAAGTAGAAAATAATGATCCTAAAAGGCTCTTTAAATGTTACCCCTAGGGACTATTCATTTACTGTGTACGCCGGCATACAAGCATATGTAATTCCTAAGCTGTAAATGAATGTAACATGCCTCAAGAACTAAGCCTGTTGTATACACAGTCTTGAAGGGGTTTCTCTCCTTTAATAAAGCATTTTAGGCCTTTGAAGAAAGAAAACTTGAGTCTTGGTTTTCTCTACTGCTTTAGAGTTAATTTCAAAGTAAGTTTTGTAGATTAGAAGTCTTTTAGAAACAAAGCATTTATGCTCACAAAAGGTTAATCATGAGAAATTTGTTTTGTTCTGAAGTACGTTTGATGATCTGAAATTTAATGCTTTATTGAAAAATACAGACTGAATAGTATAGACTGAAAAACTGGCGTCATGCATAGATGAAAACACATGATTTATTATTTCACACAGTCCTGACTTAACCATAAAGATTATTTCCGAAGCTCCAGTCAAAACCAACTCGCAAACATCGGGTTTTCTTTTATTTGTCTAACCATGCATTTAAAAATATGTATGTTACCTACAGAGCTATTACCGACCTACCAAAAATTAGGATGCTATCTACCAAACAACCCAGTTAAGGCGTATGGCAATTACTTCCTCAAACTATATACAAAACTATTTGTTCCCCCAGGGGCTAGTACTAAACACGGCGAAACAGTGACTCACCTACACTGTTTCGCCGTGTTTAGTACTATGTCCCTGAGGGGTCGAATGTAGAAAATGGATGGTAGATATACTGTTGTAGCACCAGATATTGAAATGGCTGATTCATAACTTTGCTGCTAAGTGAATAGTGAACTTCAGTACAAATTTTTCCCTAAGTATGTCATCATTGCCATTTTCCTATAAACGGAAACCTCATAATTTTCATAAATGATGCATGCATTCATACTTAGTACGTCATTGTTGCTTATTTCTCACAAACGAGAAACTCATAAATGATGCATGCATTCATACATGCAATGCAGACCTTCATACATACATGCATGTGAAGATGTGATAAGTGAGGTAGCGGAATGACTCTCCATTCGCCGTTTTTGCACGCGCACGGGAGGCCATTTGGCGGGAACATGACATGCCTATCTAACGGCTCCTGGTGACGCCTTTTGAATGTTGGCGAACTGTGAAACTAGATGTTAATTGAAGTTACTGTATCTGACGTTGTCCAGGAAGTCATAATCGACTCCGGACGGGAAAATGACGTTGAAGATAATTGAAGAGATAATGATTTCCCAACGACCCCCTTCCCTCCCTTCTTCCCTCCCCCAGCTCCTCTTCTCCGTCTCTCCCCCTCTCGCCCCCTAACCTATTGTTTACTAACGTTGAGCCCATTTCCACCCCTTACATTTCTCCTGTCTTGCTTCGTCGTTGGTTCAGCTATTATTAAAGAATTTCCAGGTGCAGGAATTGATTTTCTTTCATGCACACACAAACGCACCCACACATATATATATATACATATACATATATATGTATATATATGTATATGACATATATATATGTATATATATGTAATTTATATATAATTTTCCTAAGCAATGACTTAGCTAATATACCTATGGAACATATGTATATATATAAATAAGTATATGTATGTATGTATATATATGTATATATATGTGTGTGTGTGCTGTATGCATGTTTGTAAGCTCCAGTCATACTTGAAGCATATACTTATAAAAATTTATAAATTCTTCATTCATTACTTTGCATGTTAAATTAGACGTATATATACTCAGTTAGTGCACTGTCGCCTTTCCGGAAAACTGACGCTCCCTGAGCTCGCTCCGTGATCATGACAATCTGCCCTTTCATTTGTGTCCTTGTCTCTACAATCGCTGCAACTTTCCGTGTTCATTACTCACAAGAAGCTTGTCATTAAGTGGATGAAACATAAGTCTACTCAGTTGAGCTTGCCATGTTGTTATTTGCATGCACTCCTCGCTCTTTAACCGTGAGCTCTTGCTTAGGAGTGCTGCTAATTGAAAGAGGATTTTCACACGGAACTGAGGGAAGTCACGCGCATTTATTAATCAGAGCTCTGTGCTCGTGAAACTCTAAAGAAAAAATAAATCTTTTGTGGTGCCACATCGTCATCGTTGCCAGTCAAATAGTTTGAGAACCTTACAGCCAGAATTGCAAACGTGGAGATGGAAGGGTTGCGTTGCTGCCAGGTTTTATTCGTAAGACACTGTTTCTAATTTGCATTAAATTGTTTGGTGGTATTTTTCCAACCGATGATGATCTCACTGCTTCAAGATCCCGTAGGGGAGGGGGTGGGTACAAATGCCGTCAGTGCACTTCACGCGGTGCGCTGTAGGCATTACATAATGTACTTTGCAACGTTTATTTGGACCCTAGCTGCTGCGACCCGTTTCATTCCTTTTACTGTACCTCCGTTCATATTGTCTTTCTTCCATCTTACTTTCCACCCTCTCCTAATGATTGTTTCATAGTGCAACTGCAAGGTCTTCTTCCTGTTGCAAGTTCCTCGTTGGTAGAGTCGGTAGAGTTATGGGCTGGCACACGCTAGGCCCGAGTTCGAGTCTCCGGCCGGCTAATGAAGAATTAGAGGAATTTATTTCTGGTGATAGAAATTCATTTCTCGCTATAATGTGGTTCGGATTCCACAATAAGCTGTAGGTCCCGTTACTAAGTAACCAATTGGTTCTTAGCCACGTAAAATAAGTCTAATCCTTCGGGCCAGCCGTAAGAGAGCTGTTAGTCAGCTCAGTGGTCTGGTAAAACTAAGGTATACTTAACTTCCTCCTGTTGCAATTTTAAAACCGTTTTACTCTCAATTTCGCCTTCAGCGGTGAATGACCCCATAGGTCCCAGCACTTGGCCTTTGGCCTAAATTTGATCTACCCTTCCACTCCATTCCACGGCATCAGGAATGTCAAGTCCTCAAGAAGACCAAAGGCGGCGTGAGTTACACTTCCACATTCAAATAGACGAAATACGGATACGGACAAACTAACAAACTGATCGCAAGATTTTGTTTGCTGATTTTATGGTTTCAGCTTTAATCTCTTTGGGATGAAATCATTTGTTTCTGGATATCCCGTCAGTGCTATCACCTCAACAATTCAGCATCAAAAGTTTGGCGTTTCAGTTTGTCTCAACAGGGCGTCTAGCCTGGAGGGTATTTCAGTGTTATTTTTTCGAACAATTTTACGGACGAACTATCTCTGAATTTTGTCGTCATGTTCGTTTGATGGCTAATTCCTGGACTTTACCTCGCCCGAGGTACTATGCATTATTCCTTTCAACTTCTGTCTCATTGCCGTGAGGTCTTAACTTTTTTATTTTTTTCAAATCTTGGATAAGTTTGCCACTATAAAGCCTAAAATCCGAACGAAGAAGCGAATAAAGAAATCGAAAATTTAAGGGAAAATGTTTATTGCAGTTGCACACATACATACATACATGAATAACTGAATCGCGAAAATATGGAACGTGATGAATATATAAATAAAGGCAAATGCCACGAAGGAAAGTGAAACAACGGAGTGGTGCTAGGCCTTTCGACATAACGGCCCATTGTCTCGAAAGGCCTAGCACCATTCCGTTGTTTCAATTTCCTTCGTGGAATTTGCCTTTATTTATACACTCACACACATACATATATGTATATATATAAAATTTATGCGTATATATATATACATATATTTACATATGTATATATATATATATATATATATATATATATATATATATATATATATATATATATATATATATATATATATATATAATAATGTGTGTGTGTGTAAATATTACCGTATTTGGCGTGCGATACTCTCCCCTACCTACAAATGGTTAGCCTTCATAATATACTGAATTCACGGACCAAATATGGAATACTTGAAACAACTCCAGCTAATGAAGAACCCTTTGTTGACGGGAAAGAAATGAAACCCACATGAAAATGCTAAACATTTATTAGGGTAAGAGGCAGGAGAGGTTCGTTATGAATTCATTCTTTGATGTACGCCAGGAAGGGACAAACTTCCTAATAGGATCCTTCACTATCCAATCCCTCTCCCCCCCCAAACCAACCACTGGCCAAACAACCTCCCCCCTCCGCACCCAACCACTCCATCACACCTGTCGCTTCCGCCTTGGCCGCTCGAAATCGCCTCGCCATTTAGCTCTCTCTCTCTCTCTCTCTCTCTCTCTCTCTCTCTCTCTCTCTCATGCCTCATGTTACCCATCTGATACGTCGCAGTGCAGAGGAGGAGGCGCAATTAATGCCGACAGCCAACACCTCCCTCCTCCTCCTCCTCCTCCTCCTCCTCCTCCTCCTCCTCCTCCTCCTACCAAACCGAGGTCCTCCCCCTTCCTAGTTCAAGGTCCTCCTAACTCAAGGTACTACTCGCCTTCCCTCGGGTCTCAAATGTCTCCTCCACTTTCCGCCTCGACCTTTGTTTGGAGGGTCACCTTCCACCAAGTCGGCTTATTCCCTCTTGGGTCCGTTCGCGTGCCCCTGTCTGGGCCGCTTTGATGTCTCCCTTTTTCTACTTCTGTATAGTACTTCATTGGGTGGGTCGATATCGTACTCGGCTAGCACTCTGCTAGGCCCGCATTCGATTCTCCGGCCGGCCGATGAAGAATTAGAGGAGTTTATTTCTGGTGATTGAAATTCATTTCTCGGTATAACGTGGTTCGGATTCCACAGTAAGTGTAGGTCCCGTTGCTAGGTAACCAGTTGGTTCTTAGCCACGTAAAATAAGTCTAATCCTTCGGGCCAGCCCTCTCTAGGAGAGCTGTTAATCAGCTCAGTGGTCTGGTTTAAACTAAGGTATACTTAACGGCTTCTACTTCTGTATTTGTATCGTCATGGTTTATTTCTTTCTCCTCCACTTCCGTTTTTCTGTTGCCTTCATTTCCTTTACCGTCTGTTTCCGTCTTTCTGTCCATCTCGCTCCCTCAGTTATATTCTTCGCGGTGCTCATTTTGTCTTCATTTCCTTTTGACATCATACCCAAACATCTCTCCATATCTCTCTCTCTCTCTCTCTCGTTGGGCGAATTACTTCCCTCTATTTTGCCCCGATCATCATCTCCCTCTGTAACCTCATACCCTGTCCCGTTGCCTCAAACCTAAGCCTATTCATGCACTCAAGATTTTCACTCTCTCACTCGCTGCTTCTTTCTTTTTCCCGTCATGTGTTCCCATCATGTGTTCCGTGATTCAAATTTCGCCGTTTCAGTCTCCCGCTGGCGTTCTCGTCATTTGTAATTTCAGTTTCCATGATGGTAAATGTTTCGTTTACGGTCGTTTGCTTTTCTTGTTCAATGTCAGCGCTTTACTGATTCTCTGTTTTGGATTTGCGCTTAGCTTTCTCACGCATAGCTTTGAAGGCTGGTTTGATGTCAGTGCTATAATCCTTCAGGGTTTTGTATTTGATTCTTTTGCAAAGTAAATGGTTTACAAAGACGCACACGCATATATGACTGATGTTAGTGCTGTAATCCTTTAGAGTTTTGTATTTGATTCTTTTGCAAAGTAAATGGTTTACAAACACGCACACACATATATATATATATATATATATATATATATATATATATATATATATATATATATATATATATATATATATATATATATATACACATATATGTATGTATGTATATTTATATATAATGAACAGTAATAGCTAAATATTTTAATATTTTAATATATATAGCCTATATATATATATATATATATATATATATATATATATATATATATATATATATATATATATATATATATATATATATATATATATATATATATATACACACAATACACGTCTATGTATGTATGTATATTTATATATAATGCACAGTAATAGCTAAGTATTTTAATATATTAGCTATTTGAATATACAAACTAATCTGTCAATGTCTATTTGCCCTTGCTCCTTCTCTTGAAATATTCATTTTTCTGGTATGTCATAATTCCCCGAAATTTCTCTCCCCTGTAGTGCAAAAGGGAGTAATTGCGTCACTCCTAGGAAGTTCACTTATGTACCACATTAGAGCTGATGCCGGGAGCGTCCAAGACCCCCTTCCCCCAAAAAAAAAAAAACTAACGGGCTGAAAGCGGGTTTTCCGCGGAGGAAGAAACACTGCGAAACACTTAAGAAGTCATTTCACTCTTTGATTCCCTTCCTTCGTCTTCACGTGTCGCTGCCCTTCAGTAAGGGCGGTGGTTTTTTTTTTGTTTTTTTTACTCCTGAAGGCTTTCATAGGCCTACCTCTTCTCAAAGCCTGCCATTATTTTTCCCCATCTTGCGTTCATCTTCTAGCTCCTCCAACAACTTCCAATTTGTTGAAAAAGTCGTTATAAGGGCCTCTGATCTGCTGCCAGAAATATCTTGCTAAGCGCCAATCTTCATCCTCGTAGCTTCATCATTATTATTATTTGTTGAAAGAAAAGGAAATAAAATATACAAGTTTTCCATTGCAAATTACGTTGCTGTTGTACATAAGAATGTCTTTTCCTTCCTTCAACTAGTCAGCATGGTCAGTGAGAGATTAGTTTCTTCTTATCAAACTGGAATGCAAACAAACCTTCACGATCTTTCATTTGTACGAATTAACTGGTTAGTGGCACTGAGAGATTATATGTGCACAGCACATACGTTGGGTTAACAAACTCCCTATGCGACCCTATTTTCAAAATAGAGGATTGTAAGTGGGAGTAGCGATATGGGAGTGAAAAGGAGTCCTCTTGTGGACGTCTGGACTCAGAGCTTGCCAGTCTACGAAACTGTTTTCAATTAACCAAAAGGCCAAATGTTATACGAGTAGTGTTCCCTTTGAGGATAACAGATCACATATCGACCTTACAAACTTAAAAAAAAAAAAAAAAAAAAAAAAAACGGCAGACTGGAGAACAAATATATTCAGAAGCACATAAAGTTTGGGAGCGTCACGCTCCCTCTCCAGTGTGCAAGCCTTGAAACCCAGTATGAATGAAGTTTTTTTTTTTTTTTTTTTTACGTCCCGAAACTGTATGTGCTTTTGAATATCTTTGTTCTCCAATTTGTGTGCGCTTGTGTGTTTGTATGCATTTACGCTGTGTATACACACACACACATATATATGTGTGTGTGTATTTATATAGTGCTGTGTGTGTATATATATATATATATATATATATATATATATATATGTGTGTGTGTGTGTGTGTGTGTGTGTGCGTGTGTCTGTGTTTGGAGAAAGCATTCCCGAAGCACACGGTCGAATAATCGCATGAAAGTAATCGTAAATCAGAATTACGTTGAGTGTGTAAGGGCCCGTTATAAAAACCAGAGTATTCTTTTTATGGAGCCATTATACATTCATTATTTGTACATTCTCTCTTTTTATTTCTCCTTCAGAGAACAGTCACTTATTTTGTGAGCTTAGATCATTGTGAGTATATGAAATAATGGCGTTTAATTTTTAAAAGAGAATAGAATATGTGTGCATGATTCCAGTAACGAATAAGTATGCTTCGTTCATTATTCAAGAAAAGCCAAGAAGCGTGGAAAGCGAAAGAATGTATTCCTTTCTCAATAGTTATTGCGTTTTTTGGAACACTGTATAAATGTATAAAGTTTTACGATATATATATGTATGTATATACTAGCTGACCAACCCGGCACTGCCTGGGAAAACTCTGAAGGAGTCATGAAAATTTTTCTGTAACTCCTTTGAATTGTTTTGTCGTGTAGAGAAGCATGTGTACCATCATTGAAAATGCTTTTCTTTCTGGTGATTAATAATTCTGTCTTGAATTCGTCGCTTTAAATAAACATGACATATATATATATATATATATATATATATATATATATATATATATATATATATATATATATTGTGTGTGTGTATGTTATTGCTTTTGAGAAAAGAGAATAAAAATCTACTTCATTGACTATAAGGGGCAGACATGAACCAAGGAGTCATTAATACACTTACATTCTGTAGCTTTTTTGGAAGGTACAAACAAAATACTTCTTCCCTTCATTAAGAGAGCAACCCCACTGTTTCTCCGAATTTTAATTTTTTCATTTTCCTCAGTTGGTCCGTTACCCCTTAGATACTTTTTCTGTGGTCTCGAGAACATGAAATGAGGTATGATAAACCAATAAAGGTTATTTACCACAGTAATTACTAAGTCTGCGGGCAGTACCAGCCTCGTTTCAGGGAAGGGGGAAGGGGAAGGGGGCTGGGGTATGGGTTTGAGACCTACGAAAAAACCTTCCTTGGGTCAAATTGAGGGCCGCATGCAAAATTTCTTCTAGGTCGGTCAAGCAGTTCGGATTTCTATAGAGCACAAGTTTATTTACATACATATGTATAAGTTTAGTTACATGCAGATATATATATATATATATATATATATATATATATATATATATATATATATATATGTATATATATATATGACTATTTATCACATCACCGTGATTCATATACAATCAGAAAGCTACAAACGTCCTTTAATATCCAATTCACTCTACCTCGGAAGTAATATATTTTCATATATGTTACCGAAGGGGAATTTTTAGGTGATAATAAGTCCACCGTCCCGTGGGATCGAACCAGCGACGGACGGGGGAATCAGGACTACAGTGACACACTAACCAGTCGGCCACAAGAGAGGTATAAATGAATACCATCTCCCATCAGCCCACCCGTCGAACTCAGGTGTTTTGCGTTTGGAGACGATATCCACCCACCTCTGCCATGTTGGCCGTGTAGTGCGTTTGTCGCACGTAGCCATATTATGACTATTTATCACATCACCGTGATTCATATACAATCAGAAAGCTACAAACGTCCTTTAATATCCAATTCACTCTACCTCGGAAGTAATATATTTTCATATATGTTACCGAAGGGGAATTTTTAGGTGATAATAAGTCCACCGTCCCGTGGGATCGAACCAGCGACGGACGGGGGAATCAGGACTACAGTGGATGAATGTAAAAACATTAACAGAAAACGGTATATATATATATATATATATATATATATATATATATATATATATATATATATATATATATATATATATATATATATATATATATATATATATCCACAATTTTTGTCACTTATACGCCATGACTTTCTTATATTAACAAATATTAATCCACAAATGTCGTTTGACATCACTACACCTTGGGAATAACATATACCCAAGGGGTATTATAATTGATAAGGGCTTCTGCGCCGGCCGGGAGCCAAATCATGGTCTGGGTTAGAAACAACGGTAGACACTGACTTTGAATTATAACTAATAAGTGCTTCGGCGCCGGCTAGTTGCAGGAGCACTTTAATCGCAACTCCCCCTGGGTGTAAGTTATTCCAAAGGTACAGTGAGATTGATATTAAAGATAGTTGCGGCTTGATATTTGTGAGTGTTTATATATATCCATCTATGTACATTATATACATTTTATACACACACACACATATATATGTATATATATATACATATTTATTTATATATATAAATCTAACGGTCACTTTTTAATAGATACAGATACGAGGGTAATTGCAATAACCACAGTTACATACATGTATACGTACCTACATGCATACTTCTATATATTTTGGAACGCTTCCTCCCACACACACACACACACACACACACACACACACACACACACACACACACACACACACACACAGCCATACATATGAAATCATGAGCCCAGTTTCCAGGAACGCTTTTCATCATAACAGCACTCGCTGGGAAATGCTCGAATGGCTGGCGTCACGCAACCGTTGCATAATGACGCAATCACCGATGTTAAATTCCTGCAGCGATGTAAATCTGTTTTGCCTCCCCCGTCAGCCCTTGCCTTTGTACCTCCGACCAGTGTTGACAATTTCCTCTCGAGCAAATACATTATTTTTTCTCCCGCGAGGTAGTCATTTCTAGGAGAGGGTGATCATGCACTGTTTAAATATTAGGAACCAGCCAAGTCAATTCACTTTTGCTTGCTCTGGTTCTTTTTTTAATTTAGTTTTTTCGTGTTGAGTTTTCGTTTATCGTGAAGTTTTCCCGTGTTTTTTTTTTATATTTTTTTCTTGCTGTGGCTAAATGGAAATGATGTTAGTTCCTGGAAAGACAAACAAGTTCGGATACATGAATGAACGGGAGATGTATAACAACATATTCTGAATTCATTACCTCTAGTGTCATCGAATTGGTTTTGAAGACGGGTAACATCGTTCATTTTTACATCGTTTTACGTTTATTTACTTATAATTTTTTTGCATATTCTGTTATTAGTATCTATTAAAATAATTCTGTCATTATTCAGGTTCGCAACTATTTCGAGTCTTCATATAGACTGAGCTCTTGCAGCCCTCGCTTGTTCCATATTTGTGTTGTCGTCTGCCTGACTGAAATGTATATCAGTTATTCCGTTTTTGTAAAATTATATATGCATTTCTACCAGTCTCTGTGTGTCTGTCAGGTACTATTTGTCTTCGTTATCCTTTGTCGGCGTGATATTTGATATGTAAGTGCTTGTCATTTGGTTTTATAATTCTTTCTTTATTTTGACCTGTGACAGATGATTGTCCAGTCCCAGTTTTTCTGCATAGTTAACTTTACTACGTGTCCAAGTCTGTTATTTTTGTATATCCTTGTTTATTTCTGTGTATACGTTACAGGCAGATAGCGAAACCAGGCATTTTGCGAACTGTCTGAAATTTCAGGCAGATAGCGAGCTGCACTTATGGACACTCGATCCACCCAGGGGCTAGTACTAAATACGGCGAAACAGTGACTCACCTACACTGTTTCACCGTGTTTAGCACTAGCCCCTGCAGGGGTCAAATGTATTTCGCCGTTTAGTACTAGCCCCTGGGGGATCAAATGTCCTTTAGTGCATTTCACTATCTGCCTGAAATTTCAGGCAATTCGTGAAATGCCTGGTTTCGATATCTGCCCGTAACATATATACATTTTTGTCATTCGGCTTTTATCCCCATTACTAAGTTAGGCCGTCATTAATTCCCCCTCAGTAATACAGTACTCTCACGCATTCGTCATCCTTCCGATCTGCCTGTTTGTCAGTCTGTAGTTTGCGTTGATTACGTGCATGTTTGTTAAGAGGCTGTAGACACCCGCTGAGCGTTCTAGGAAGCCAGGGGTTACTTAACCCCTCTTCAGGCGACCTCGAGTACTGGAAGAAGCCAATGATCCATGTCTCTCTCTCTCTCTCTCTCTCTCTCTCTCTCTCTCTCTCTCTCTCTCTCTCTTTATTGCCTTTCACCAGGCACTCAGCCCTAATAGTCATGAATACAGCACGAACATCGTAGCTTCCGCAGTCCTGGACATTCACCCTCATACCATTTGGTTGTTAATGACGCTGTCTTTTGGGCGTCGCTCCTTCCCCTCTGGTGAAACTTGGTTGCTTCTAAGTATTTTTCGGTTTGCGTTTATTTACGTGTACGGCTGTATTGCATGTGTGGGGCTTCGAGTAAAGTGGCTGCTTATTTCGAGGAAATAATTTTCTCTACTTCAGTATTCGGTGGCTCTTCAGAATGTAGAGTTAATCAGTCCACAACTAGGTCACTTATTGTCATTAATCATTCAGAGCTCGTTGACTTTCCACGACGTGACGCCAGTAAATTAACAAACAAATGAAGATTCACGTTACCATGACTCATTCACTCTGAATCGATCGCTGAAATGAGTTCCATGACAGCAAAATATGAACCCAGCAAAGACACAGTGGCTGTTGGTGTATTTGTAAGTGAGCTTATTTTTCTTGCTGCTTTTACCCCTGATCGACAGTCTACGATTTAGCGTAATTCCTACCAAAATGTCTGTTTCATCTATATCCCGAAATTAATTTATTTTGTACCTTAATAAACTGCAGATTAGAAAACTCAAACACAAAGAAGCAGGAAGAAGATGATGACAAAGAAAGCTGAGTCACTTATTTGTTAATGGAGAAAGTTGGGAGAGTCGCCGACGGATATGAAATTGAAAAAAGAGGCGAAATCAGTATAACTGTCAGTCCATTCAAACTTTTTAGATCGTTGGAAACACTCATCTTCTGTTTAATGTTAAACTTAGGGTAGTAATTTCTTGAATAAAGAAAGAAAGAAGAGATAAAAATGACAATGTACTAAAGAGTGAGCAAAGGAATATGTACGTTCTTTGAAGGACAGGGGTAGATGTGAATGCTCTAAATTCTTTAACCCTGGAATGACCGTGGTGAGAGACAGCAAAGAGGGTCACCGAAAAAGTAATAATTACTGAAAATTTTAATAGTTTTTGTCTTATACAAATGAAAAAAAGTTATGTTTTCTATTAAACAAATAGAAAACAGTTTCACCTCCTATTTTATGTTAATGCGGGCTCTTGCATTCCAACCAAGAATTGTTTTAACGCTGCCGCTGGCTTTGCTATTATACTCCTCTTGGCGTTATTGCCATTACTAATAATATATTATCCATTGCACATTTAAGATCATAAACTGGCGTCACAGAAGCTGTGGTCACCGTTGCTTATTATAATGATAGTAAGCATTACTCTTATTACTGATATGATTTTAATGCGAGTTGTGTGGGTGTATATATATATATATATATATATATATATATATATATATATATATATATATATATATATATATATATATATATATAAATGTATGTATATGTATACAAACATGATTACGTGTGCATTTAAGAAGCATATTTCTATACAAGTCTACACAGTCAATCCCACCAGTCCTCTTCTCCCAAAAGTAAACATGACTGAAATTGCAACGCAAGAAAAAGAAAAATAGAAACAAGACAAGAAGAAATAAGAAGAGAAAGAAAATTGGAGAGCGTCTCCTGGAGACCGTAAAGCCGCCATCCCGGCATTATCCGGGAAAAGTCGCTTAAATATTCATTTCTTGTGACATTTGAACCCTGGAAATTGTACAATTGCGACTAAAGGGAACTTTTATTGAAGAATTCCAGGGCAAGACGAATGGGATTTGGCCCCCCCCCCAACTCTGATTTCGTTGGAAAATGACTTGGGAGAGATGGCGATTGGTGGAGGATGGGGAAGAGAATTAGAAAGGATGGGAGGGAAATGGTGAGAGGTGGAGAGGAAAAGGAGGGGATGGGAGGAAATGGGAGAAAAAGGATTTTAGGTGGGAGAAAAAGGATGGAATTGAAGATGGGTGTGGTATGACGTTAGGTGGAAGAAAAAGTGGTGGGAGTAGATGGGTAAGATGGAAGAAAAAGAAGGGAATATATGTGAGAAATGTGACGCTAGGTGGAAGAATAAGGAGGGAACAGAAGATAGGTTAAATACGTTGTTAGGTGGAAGAAAAGGGAGAGAATAAAAGGCGGGAGAAATATGACGTTAGGTGAAGGAAAAGGCGAGAATAGAAGATGGGAGAAATATGACGTTAGGTGGAAGGGAAAGGATGGAATAGAAGATGGGAGAAAAATGTTGTGAGGCGTAAGGAGAAGTAGAGAATGAGAAGAAGAGAGCCGAATAAAAGCTGTAAAAAGGGTAGGAAATGATGGAATAAGAGACGAGAAAAATATAAATGAGATAAGCAGTACTGGAAAACGTACCAGAAAGATATGAGTGGAAGACTGGACACGAATAAAAGTAGTGAAAAGTGATAGGTGATGGGAGAAGAGGAGAGAAAAGTATAATAAAGAGGAGAATGGAGAGTATGGATTAAGATTGGAAAAGCCAACAAAAGGAATGTAAAAAAAAAGTGTAAGAAATATTCAGCGAATTAACAGGAATGGTAGGAACACGATAAACAGCAGAAGAACATAGGGGGAAATAAAGGAATATGAATAACGGCAATAGACAGTATAGAATAACAGGTAAAAATCAACGAGACGAATGAACGACCATCAGAAGAAACAGCAGACGAGGAACTGAATAGACGTGATGAACAGCGAAGCAAAGAGAAAAGAAAGTTGAATAAACATATTTAGCAGAATAAGAATCAGTAAAATGAGAGAAGAAATTAGAATAAACCATGGATACAATTCCATCCATCTTCCCCCCCCCACAAAAAAAGAGAGAAGTGAGGCAGAAACAAATTTAGAATAAAAAGAGAGAAAAGGTGAGACAAGTAAGCTCAATAAACATGAACAAATTGAAGAGAAGGAACATTCGTGGAAGTAAACAGTAAATAAATAAGAGAGTAAAAGAGAAGAGACGCGAAAATATATAAAATAAACCTTACGGTAATTAAGGAGTGTAGGAATACGAATGAGAGTAATAAATAAGACAGGAGGAGGGTGAAGACAAAAAATAAGCCAAAAAAGGAATATAGATGAAAGCATTAAACAACAAAAAACAGGTAAGAAATGCGTCGAAGTTTCTCCGGCGCAATCGAGTTTTCTTTACAGCGTATGTGCTGTAAGAGCCGCGGCCCATGGAGCTTTCAGCCACGGCCCGGTGGTGACCTGTGCTTCAGCGTTGCCAGGCGCACGATCATGGCTAACTTTAACCTTAAATAAAATACAAACTGCTGAGGCAAGAGGGCTGCAATTTAGTATGTTTGACGATTTGAGGGTGGATGATCAACATACCAATTTGCAGCCCTCTAGCCTCAGTAGTTTTTAAGATCTGAGGGCGGACAGAAAAAGTGCGGACGGACAGACAAAGCCGGCACAATAGCTTTCTTTTCAGAAAAATGAATGGGGAGGAAGACGAATCAACGCAATGCCATCGTTCAGAGCAGAAGAAAGGCCATTGGTATGACAAAGTGAGACAGGGAATTATCGAAGAAAACGAATTGTCACGCCAAAAAGTAGACGAATAAATCGAGACAGAGAATTATTGATAATTTCCCCCCAATGCCCCTTAATGGTTACGCGGAGGTACGCCAGATTCTTCACGCTTCCTTACGCGGACAAAAGGAGGTCGTTATGTATATTTCATTTTGATGTTCTTAATGGATTCCCCTTCGGACAATTGCGCTCGTACTTCGTAAGTCTCGGATGAATTATTGATGGGTATGAGAGGAAGGTACCTCTAAAGCTCGCATGACTTTTCAACGTGGGAGGTCAATAGTATATTAACTAAGAGTCTTTATCATAGTATTTTTTTCCTGTTTTTTCACTTATGATGATGATTATTATTATTATTATTATTATTATTATTATTATTATTATTATTATTATTATTATTATTATTGTTGTTGTTGTTTTCTCTACTTGTAATCCGTCATTATCATCATCATTATCATCATCTTCTTCTTCTTCTTCTTCTTCTTCTTCTTCTTCTTCTTCTTCTTCTTCTTATTATTATTATTATTATTATTATTATTATTATTATTATTATTATTATTATTATTATTATTATAGCCAGAGCACTCGTTCCACGAACAAGCTTCGAAATAAAAAACAAAGCGTCCTCCTAAGGTAAATAAACCACGAAAAAGAAAGCATAAATAATTGAAGACACGATAAAAATGACTCAAGTTTTCTTGATAAAGAAAAGATGTTAGTAAATATTTAAAGTACTGATGTTTTGACTTTATTTCCTCCTTCTCTGGTCTAAGTATCAAACCTTTGTTCTATAATTCCTTTTCATTACCGAATTGGGTTATTTATGAATGCATTATGAATGCATTTATTTCAACAATTTGCTGATACGACTTTTATAGATTAAATCTTAAAGTTCATAATACGAAGCAGGAACTAATTTCAGGAAATTTCCAGAACTGCAATTTAATTGCAAGCAAATTACATTATGAAAATGACTATCTTCTAAATGATTGCAGAAAATAACTGATAATTATTCGATAAAATGTCTCCATTGTCGCTTTCAGTCCGAGGGAAATATATTTTATGAAATTTTTCATGAAGAGGTGTTAACGGTGAATTGTTTCCATTAATGCTATTGAATAGAATTGGATACAGTATTGTACTGATGCATTTTGATTATCAGATAACGTTTTAATCAACAAATCATAATCTATTGCTGGTATTGTTTGTGTTCATCACTGTGAAGGCATGACTTTTATCTATATTGAGGGAAAAGTTAACTGAATTTGTACTATTTTTTTTATTTCATTTACTTAAGAGAGGTTTCATGTAAATTGAAAAGATTGTTGTAGAAATCAGGATACCAGTCAAAGTTTTACTAGCCCTAAATCTTCAGTGGGTGTAACCCGCAATTAAAACTTCTCTTGCATAAACGACTTTTGTCAAACTCGAATTATTGCCTTAGAAGGACCATTCTATTCCAATTAAGTCTCCTTAATTACTGCTTTGCTGATAATGAACGCAGTTTCTCCCTAAAGCCTCCATTACATCCTCTTTCCAGTATTATGGATGATTATTCTCTCCTTACTTCCAGAATTCGTGATCTTATCCTTATTTGGTATACTTCTTGTCCCGTTCATTCCTGCCTCTAGTGCTGTACTCACACTCGATTACCTTAGTCATCTTTTAACCCCGGTATAAGGGGATTGGTTGAATAATTGTGGGTTATCTGGCGTCACAACTACCAAGGTCACTGACGCCGAATACTAAATGTGATCTTTTCACTTTTATAGTATGTTGTAAAAATTAAAAATAAAATTCTGCTAAACAGAACTACATATAAATTTGATTAAAAAGAAAAACAAAAAAAGAAATCTTAAAATAAATAAATTAATATATAAAATTCTGCTAAAAAGAACTATTAATAAATTTGATCCGATAAAAACAGTATAACTTAAAAAAAAAATATATATATATACTAAGACAGCACATCTGTCAAATATATTTGAGAAGACCAGCTTCTTTGATAAAAGAGATAACATTATTAATACATATACTTCCTCCCAACAGTTTTGCCATGCTATCCTTCACTGCTATATGATAAAAAACGATTCCTAAGTTCCACTAGACTGGGACATAACTGAATTAGGAAGCCATAACTTAATTACCAGGGTACCTCTAAGCCTCAGTTTCTGTAGTTACTTCCGATGCTCTCAGTGATGGAGATTAGTGGATTTTCAGTCTCCTTTCTCTGTAGCCATAATGAGTGTCCATTTTGTGTCGCTTTAGTATTCTTGGAACTACACCATTCGAATGGCCACATCCCAAAAAATCAGGCACCTTATTTCGACTTCATATTTTATTCTCTTCATTCCACTTATTAAAACTTTTTATCGTCCTTACTCTTTCTATCTAGAGTGACTCTGTTCATAGAACCTACTCTTACTTATCTTCTAGACTTTTTGTTTCTACTTAGGACGGTAAAATTACTGTCTCTTTTTCAGGCACTGTGTTGGTCATTTTAGTTTTCTGTAAAAGGCAACTATTGTGCCGGCTTTGTCTGTCCGTCCGCCCTCAGATCATAAAAACTACTGAGGCTAGAGGGCTACAAATTGGTATGTTGATCATCCACCCTCCAATCATCAAACATATCAAATTGCAGCCCTCTAGCCTCAGTAGTTTTTATTTTGTTTAAGGTTAAATCTAGCCATAATCATGCTTCTGGCAACGATATAGGATAGGCCACCACCGGACCGTGGTTAAAGTTTCATGGGCCACGGGTCATACAGCATTATACCGAGACCACCGAAAGATAGAGCTATTTTCGATGACTTTGATTATACGCTGTAGCGGTTGTCCAGAAAACTCGATTACGCCGAAGAAACTTCGGCGCATTTTTTACTTCTTTCTGTTGAGCTGTGGGGAAGAGCCTTTCCGTCTCTCTGGGTGCTTCGTAACACCTTCCAGGCCAACACATCACACATAATTCGTGTGTGGATAGTCAGTTAACTTAATTTAGTTTAACTTTATATTAGTAAAACTATCATTCATTACTTGTCTCCACCTTGATCTCTCTCTCTCTCTCTCTCTCTCTCTCTCTCTCTCTCTCTCTCTCTCTCTCTCTCTCTCTCCACGGAGAATCCTTTTTACATATGTATGAGATTTGTGTCAAGCCATTTCGCTGGAGGCAGTAAACAGCCGAGGGATTATACAGAAACAACATTATGACATTATGAAGTAAATGGTTTGAGGTCCTGGAAGCACTTTGGGAGTGGTCCCTGTTGTAAGCCTCCTGGTTATTATTGTTATTATTATTATTGTTGTTGTGGTTATGAGAATGGATGAACACCATAAGGAACAATAACAATAGTAATAATAACATACAGTAATAATGCATTTTATTGCCAATATTATTATCATTCTATGAGTCATCCTTCATGAACTTCAGTTGAAAGGTGAATGGATACATTCAGGTCTGGTTAGGCATTCATTCAATTGCGAAGACATCCATATTTGCATTTGGAATTACCTTTGAAAACGTTCTAAACATGAATGCTTAAATTGCATTTGCAAACGTATCACTCGACAGCTGATTCGCTTTTTCAGTCTAGGTAAATATTTTGGAAAACATTTTTTCAAACCTTTCCAGATTAAATTTACGGTTTGTTATGTAGATGTTTCAAGGTTATCTGTAGAATCCTCTTCGCTAATCTTTTCTTTTTATTTAGATCAACTAGCAGTTATTTAAAAAGCATTTTGACACAATATTGTAAGAAGATATTCACAGCAAGCAAGAAGTTCTAAAGAAGAGCATTTTTAATGAACACAAATTCAAGTTTACCGAATATATACTAAAACCTTTTTATAAGGGTTTTCATTAAAACACTTTTTATAGGTCATGGTAGGCCAAGGTGTGAAGGTACACCTGGTTAGGTATTTATGTTTACCATAAAGAATTTTGAGTTTTTAAAGAAATGGACATGTAGCACTGTAAAATGTTTTTAGATGATAAACGATGGAAATATCTGAAGATGAAGATATTGTTCTCTCAGAATACATAATTATCCTCAAAGTAGCTCGATCAGTGTAGAAATTTGGTGTACAGTACATTGGTCATATTTTTCCCTTTGTATTTACGTTTATATAGATGGACGCTTTGAATTGAAGAGGTTCGTTCGTATTTATTGTTTTCCCGTTTTTTTGGCTCATAGGTGGACTGCACTTACTTCATATTATGTATAGATATGCATAAATGCCCTCGCAATATATGTAAGCAAGTTTATTTTGCAAATAATCGAAATATGAAATGCATTTGCAGTTCTATAGGCGTATACTTTCTCTAAATAAGCACTGCACTTGCAATACTTTGGGCCAATACTTTCACTGAATTAGAAATGTACGTTCAGTTCTAGCCATACTAGAAAGGAAACACTCTAAATAATAAATGCACTTGCAATACTCGGAACAAGTGGTTTCCCTGAATAAGGAATACACATGCAATTTTTTGAAGCAACTATTTTCTCTGCATAAGAAAATATTCTTGCAATACTCGGAAACAGTCGCTTTCTCTTGAATAAGCAACATTCTTCCAGTACATGGAAGCATGAATTTTCTAAAAGGAAAAATGGTTTTGCAAAGTGAATTTTCTAAAATGTACCTGGAATACATATTATTATTATTATTATTATTATTATTATTATTATTATTATTATTATTATTTTTTTATTATTATTATTATTATTATTATTATTATTATTATTATTATTATTATTATTATTATTATTATTATTATTATTATTATTATTATTATTATTATTATTTCAGTAGGTGAAACCTATTCACATGGAACAATTGGCCCAAAGACACCTATAAAATAGAATGTAGCGGGATGCATTGCGTGTTACTTGTTGATATGTTAATCGATTTCATTCTGTATTACAGTATTTACATATATGCTGAAGCGTTTCTGTCCATCTATCTATCTATCTATCTATCTATCTATCTATCTATCTATCTATATGTATATATATCTACTGTAAATCTATCTATCTATCTACATATACGAGTATATATATATTTATATATATACATATATATATATATATATTATATATATATATATATATATATATATATATATATATATATATATATATATATACATGCATGCATACATACACACACATATATATATATAAATATGTATACACACATTTATATATATATATATATATATATATATATATATATATATATATATATATATATATATATATATATATATATATATATATATATATATATATATATATATATATAGAGAGAGAGAGAGAGAGAGAGAGAGAGAGAGAGAGAGAGAGAGAGGGGAGAGAGCAGGGTAATAATGAATAGGTATGAAACTGTAGTGCGTTATTTAATAATTAGTTAATGGGGACGGTAATAGCAGTCATTAAAGGATAATGGTAGCAATTGTAAGTGATAAGGATAGTATTCAAGTACCGAGAAGTAATGATGTAAAGAGTGCAAAAATTACATACAGAATAAGGGCATATGAAATTTGATAAAAGATAATTTACTGAAGGACACCCAAGAAAAGAGAATTCACGTATTTTCTTTTAAAGACAAGGGTTGAGGGCTGTCAGCTCTCTCTCTCTCTCTCTCTCTCTCTCTCTCTCTCTCTCTCTCTCTCTCTCTCTCTCTCTGCTAGAGGAATGTTAGTAATTTTTTCCCTAGAGAAATAATTGCTTTTTCTTTTCCAGGGCTATTAACGGGCAAGACTGTCGTCTCCAGGAATGAGGTAATTAATTCTTCTATGTGTTTTTTTACTTCTTTTTATACCTTAATGAAAAGAATATTCGCCATATTTCGCCCATGGCAAGGTTGGAATACCGGCAGATATGAAAAGCTGGGCTAAGCCTGCTGTTTGTCATTATTAAGCTCTGATTTATTGATGATGTTAATCAATAATGACGCCTTATCGTCAGTGTTTTCGCGGAAGTTATAGAAAACGGAAATTACCCCACAACAGAAAACGGAAATGATTCCACTAAAGAAAACGGGACTAGAATGTGTATGCGAAATGGCAGCGCTCTCCGCAATTGACGGTGCGTGACTTACTGTACGTACGTGAATAAATGACTGCGTGTCAGCGTTGCAAATACTCATTGCACGGCACATTTACGACGTGCTTTCCCGGCATTTATGATCGCCAGTTCTGTTGGGGTGGAGGTATGTTAGTTACTAGCAACTTGTTGCATAGTTATTGCGTGTGACATAATGAAAGATTCTTTGCATGAGTCAAGTGGGCTTAATTACAGAATGTAGCAGGGAATGGCGGTGATTACTATCCGGGATTTATTGTGAACTAAATCGGCGAGTTCTCATGTGCATTTTTTTTCACAAGAATTTTCTTATTTTTCAATTGGTTTTGTGTTCAAGTTTTTACGTTTTTACATTTTCAAGCTTTCTTTCTTTTACCAGCGGGCGACTAATACTTTACTTGGTGATTCCTTACTAGAACTCCTTTGCGACCAAAATTTAGATATCTTCACCTATTTTCTTGTTTCTATATTCATGTGATTTTAATTTATCTTGTAATTCTTAAATTAATTATACTTTTTGTTTTCTTCAACGTAACTTAGGTATAATTGTGCGTCCATTTTTGGGTCCTAAGAGCAGATAAAATATTCACACTGTGAAGGCGAATGCTTGTTTTTCTAATGCGGTAGTCTGCATATTTTTCCTTTACGTGACTGAGGGATTTTTCGTTTGTCATAGACTCTGCCAACCATTTGATATAGCAGATATTGTCAGGAAGTTTTATAATGATAATGATAATTATGATTATTATAGAAACGGGCAGAAAAAGATGAAAGGAACAAGAGAGAACACACAAACAAGCAAAAGAAAAAACCGAAGGATTAATAGCGAAGTACTATTACAAAACTAAGAAAAAATCGTATTTTATGCACGTGCACTGTTACAACCAGGTAACCAGAAATTTAAAGTAAACAAACGTCTAGACAATGACGACAGTCGACTGGAAAAAACTAATTCCTATATGGATTAAAATAAAATTCTTGAGTGATTCGAAGGACCATAAAGTTAGTCTATTTCCCCACAGGCCCTGAATTGTTAAAATCCCGATGTCAGTACAGATTTCCCGTGCTCTCTCTCTCTCTCTCTCTCTCTCTCTCTCTCTCTCTCTCTCTCTCTCTCTCTCTCTCTCTCTCGGACTCGTATGTAAGTTGCTTGTCTGTCGCTGTATTTCGTATTTTTTTTTTTTTTCTTTTTTTTTTTTTTTTTTGCAAATTACGGAGTGTCCTGTGTTTGTGAATACGTTTTCATTGTTGAGTAAGGAAGAAGGAAAATTTGGTTAGCGTGCTTATATTATAGATATTTTGTAATTTCTCTTAGATGCTGGAAAGAAATTCAAGCAACTGAACCCTTTGTTGCCTTAATTTCCTGTGCCTGGATTTACTCCAGTCTTTGTACACGTTTCCAGCGCTCTGTCCAATCACGTCTTTTAGACTGGATAGATTTTGTTGCCGTCCGGTTTGTCCATATGTAAAGCCGTGTTCTGTTCTTCTGTGCTTTGTTCTTTGCACTCTATTCGTTCTCTGTTCTTTCCCACCCTCCCTTCTCAGCTAGCACTCTGCTGGTCCCGCGTTCGATTCTCCGACCGGCCAATGAAGAATTAGAGGAATTTATTTCTGGTGATAGAAATTCATTTCTTGTTATAATGTGGTTCGGATTCCACAATAAGCTGTAGGTCCCGTTGCTAGGTAACCAATTGGTTCTTAGCCACGTAAAATAAATCTAATCCTTCGGGCAAACCCTCTCTAGGAGAGCTGTTAATCAGCTCAGTGGTCTGGTTAAACTAAGGTATACTTTTCCCCTTCTTTTTTGACGTCCTCTGTACATCCTCACCTGTCCATATTTTTGCCGAAGATTCAGGGCTTCACATCTTTTTCGTCGCCTCTCGACCATCTTTTGTTTTTTCCACGAACTCGTTAATCGCTCTCCTTCACCTGTCACCTCTGGCGTCGCGAATATTTATGGACGTGAATTTATTTAGTCCCTCGTCGACAAATTCTGAAGGAGGTTACGCTGTCACCAGTGTTTGTGAGTGTGTGTGTGTGTGTGTGTGTTTGAGAGAGAGAGAGAGAGAGAGAGAGAGAGAGAGAGAGAGAGAGAGAGAGAGAGAGAGAGAGAGAGAGAGAGTTTTTAATATATCAAGAATTTTAAACAAAATATGATAAAATTTGACCTGAGCGTTTATCAGGTGACCTCAAAATTTTAAATTTTTAGGCAAGATCGGCCTAGATTCCATATATATATATATATATATATATATATATATATATATATATATATATATATATATATATATATATATATATATATATATATATATATATATTCATGGAAACCATTTTTACATGGAGCTGCTTTCTTCCAAAGGCTAATCACATGGAGAAGGTTATTTGATATGCCTTGCATATTTTTTCAAATTCTGCCCATCTTGCTGTATCATGTGTACACACACACACACACACACACACACACACACACACACACACACACACACTCTCTCTCTCTCTCTCTCTCTCTCTCTCTCTCTCTCTCTCTCTCTCTCTCTCTCTCTCTCACTTACACACACACACGAAGATCTCATTTTCGTTCGTTTAAGTGCTAAATAGCAGGCTAAAGTTTTGAGTGATAGTGAGTTAAATATACCTATTACCGGACCTTCATGTTTATGAATAAGTTCAGTGCTTCCAAGAGGCGGGAATTCCACCTAATTTTCTCGTTCACATCAGCATTGTGGGTGTCTAAATTGCTCTCCCCCTGCCCTCGGAGAGCTCATGTAATTCAGACCGAGAAAAAGTCTTGCGGGGAATTAGGTATTCAGTTTCGATGTCGAAATTTCAGATAATTATTTCTTACTAATTTGTTCAGCCAGTGACCGATAATTGACGACAGCCATAATTTTGCTAATTGGAAATATGAGAGCGTCAGAGAGTTGGCAATACTGATGTATTCATCGGTTTGATCTGGTAATTACCGTAATTTAAAGTTGACTTTAAATTAGGGGTGGTTATAATCTGATATTTAATGCAGTTTTATGAGTGATAATAACCATTAATGATTCTAGGCTTATTAAGCATTGATGAGGAATTGCGAATGGGTTTAACTCGGTAGTGATTGCGACATGACATATTGATAATGACTCTAATTCTACCCTGATTACGATCAAGCAAATATTGAGCTCTTTTGGGTCCTTATCGCCTTCATATATTATGACTGATATGTGTTTGCATTTGCTGCAAATTGACAGAGAGTAGTTCTCAGAGACTGCAGCAGAGCTGTTGGTATTTTGATAGCAATTATGGAAGTTACTTGACATGCTTTTCTTTATTGTCCTTTCATCATGTAAATCAAACGCAAAACTGATTTATTTAATTCTGGAATTCTCCAAATTCTACATGAAAAGTACCATTCAAATCTTACTCCTTATCTAATTACTACACAAACATTTCGTCTCAATAGACTTTACCTTTGTACCGCCATATCATTCACCAGTCACACTTAACTTTCATAAAGTAGAATTGGCTCAGCAATACCTTCCAACATTCTGATTGTTGCTTCCACAAATAATACTCTTCTTTCTTAACCGTTACAGAAATCCTGCCAACCTCTGTACTTGGTTATTCTGACTCCCAAATACCTCTGCAAATTGCACCAATCTTTTGCTTCTTACAAACACTTATAAACGCTTTTGTTATTACTTGCAGCTTCTCATCACTTCACCAACTAACACTGTGTCCTTTGGGAATGTCAGCATCTCTTCATTCTGTTCATAACCCCTTCACCTATTTCATAACTTTGCAGGTATCTCCCCTGTGCCCTTTTTAACTTCTGTATGCGAGCGAACGTATGTATGTTTGTCAGTGTATGTATATATATATATATATATATATATATATATATATATATATATATATATATATATATATATATATATATGTATGTATGTATGTATGTATGTATATCTATACATGTATATGTATATATACAGGTATATATGTGTGTATGTGTATTTGTGTGTGTGCTTATATATATGCATACATACATACATAGTTTGTAATTTTATTGCCGAAAGGTTTCAGTTTATGGTGCGGCGCTGTTATTAATTTCCAGAATACACAGTGACACGAAATTGAACGGCCAGATATTTATGAATTCGTCTGTCATACAAGTATGAAGCATGTTCCGTATTTTGGATAAAATCACCGTGAAATATGAAGACTTTTACTTGGAAAAATATATCACAACGTGTCGTCCACCATTCGTTCGAAGGAAATATTGGTAAAAGAGACGAGAAAATTGAGAGAGAGAGAGAGAGAGAGAGAGAGAGAGAGAGAGAGAGAGAGAGAGAGAGAGAGAGAGAGAGAGAGAGAGAGAGAGATTCATATCTAATTTTACCAACATAATTATAAAAGTACTTTTTCTCTGTCGTAGAGCTGAAGATAAATATAAAATAATTTTGTTTTGAAGTACTTTTCTTTTCTGCTAACTTTCAACTCATTTTTATTTATTTTTTTGTTAATACGAAAAACAGTATAGTTATTCACTGATTTTCTTGTGAAGGTTGATGTGAGGAACAGCTTGGTACCATCATTACCGTCAGTTGACTTTAATCAAGAAGCTGCTTTTTTCTAACAATAAACTTTGAAACATCTTTTGACAAATGAAGGAAAGTGACGATTGCCATTGAGTTATTTATGTTTGTTTCTCTCCCTTTTTTCCTCCCCGTTTTAGCTGATACATTATTATTATTATTATTATTATTATTATTATTATTATTATTATTATTATTATTATTATTATTATTATTATTATTATTATTATTATTTCAAATCTGCATACATTCAGATGCAACAACTCATAAAAGCGAAAGTGTACAAGAGATGAAACGTAAATAGAAAATAATCATTAGGTGGCAAATATTTTTGTACAGGAACATCGTTGAAAAGTAACGTTAAATCATTTAGGCTAATGTAATTTTTCCCTTTGCTTGCAACTATCAAAACAGGCTGTAACTAGTAGCCTGGTCAAGTGGTCCTCCCTGCCGTTGGGACGAGCAGCAACATCTATTACAATTTTGGCTTAAAGGGTCTGAGACAGGGATTTGTTATGTCTCCATGGCCAGATGATGTCATTATGTTGATTGGAGATGATAAAGATAAACTGTAGAGAGTATCTAAGTTTGACAGTGTAAGTAGAGGAAATCGAATGTGAGCAAGACTGGGCTGTAATTATAAATGGGAAACATGGATCTGGAACTGTTAATATTAAAATATAAGTCTAGGTGGACTATGGCAGGCAGCAGATTCTATGCAAAAGATGTAGAACAGGAGTGTCAGTGGATTCCAATTTCGGAATGTATGATGGACTGTTGAGCCAATTCTTCTTTGTAGAAGCGAAGTTGGGAAGTTGACTGAAGGAAATTTGAAATTGTGGAAATGAATTGCGAGAGATATAGAGGTAAAAACAAGTGTAACAATTTAAGGGTAGGAGAACAGAGAGATCAAGTGCCTTGAAATACATTATTTGTAAACAGATCCGTCATTAACTCAGTAGATAAAGGGTGAATTTGAAAATGACTGGTGTTTTGTTCTTTCTCTAGAAATAACTCCATTACAGGAAAGGAGATATTGAAGAAAATACATATGCACAGATCGAATGATTTCAGAACACAGAATTTGTAAATACATATGTATATTATATTTATATATATTACATACAGTATATATATATATATATATATATATATATATATATATATATATATATATATTTATATATATTACATACGTAAATACTTACATACATACAAACATACATACATATGACATTCACACGAATTTTGAAATGGACCTCAAACTTTTGCCATTTATTTGTTGGGAAAGACGTGGACTGTGTATCAATGAAATACATTCATAACTCGGAAAATATGCTTTGATGAAAATATTCCAAACTCTCTTGTTCATTTAGATGTCATGGTGATTCTCTCATTCTCTGTTTATTTTATTTTACACAAACACACACACACATATACATATACTACATATTTCGAAAAGGTAAAAGGCGCATACTATATACATATATGTATATATATGCATATACCTTTTCGAAATAACAGTTAACTTATAGTTTCTTTTTATCTTTCGGGATGAGGTTGCTAGCGTCCATGCACTTCTTCAGGGATCCGACTCACCTAATTCACCAAAAATGGCATTTTCAGGAAAATAGGCCTGAAGCATTTTCCCATGCCCGGGATCGATCTCAGGACTTTTCCTGTAGAGGCAAAGTTGGTATCAATCTACAAGTACGAGTATTATGATTTGCCTCACCAGCGATAGACCCATAGGGCTGAACGTCTTTGGTGCTGTTTACTGAGAAATCCTCTGTTCCCCTGTTGACTTATGCTATGAATTTGTACCTTGTGGCTAGTCGACTGATTTGGATCGCAGCCAGGGTGGAGAAAGGCATGGGACTAAGAATCTCATCTTAAAGGCTTACAGAAAACCTTGGAGTTCTTCATCAAATGCATACACACACACACACACACACACACACACACACACACACATATATATATATATATATATATATATATATATATATATATATATATATATATATATATATATATATAGATTTGACGTCAAGCTGTTTCCTCTAACAGAGGTGTGGCTTCAGAGAAAAAACAACGCAAAAACAACGGTCACTGCCACAGTCATACTTCAACTGCTGAATCATGGATGAACCATATACAGGAAAACCTCCACAACATTACCAATTTCATACAATCACACATACAATCAGCAGCGCGTCGAACCTCCTACTCGCACTGCGTTACACTTTTATCATACAAGCGTACTTGCGCTTTTTAAACATCAAGTTTCTTCCTTTCCAATACTTGTATGTGTGTTTGATGTAGGTGTATATACGTATGTATGTAAGGCTGTGTATTTAATTCTTTGCATTTCAGCTGCAGTGATTCAGCCCAGAAGTCTAGATTTAAAAACTCTTACCAGGAAATGTAACATTATCGGCTGACCCTCCAACTAATAGCGAAGTGGAAGACTACTGCTTATATTTTTTCCATTTTTCTGATAGAGGTTTAATGATAATTTAGTGGGGTTGAGTGCGGGCGAAACGCCTTTTCTCTCACAACGAACGAGGAAATATGGCCCCGAAATAAATAGCCTTTTGCTGCCGTGGAGAGGCTGGATGGTTTATGAAGCTCCAGAAATTTGAGAACATTTTCTGAGAGAGAGAGAGAGAGAGAGAGAGAGAGAGAGAGAGAGAGAGAGAGAGAGAGAGAGATGAAGTTGGTGTTTCTTCATTAGCTGCTAATTGCAGTGAGACGGATTGATGTTGGTCTCTATTTATTGATTTGCACTTATGATTTTAATTATATTCTGTTGCTTTTTCTTATATACAGTATATATATATATATATATATATATATATATATATCTATATCTATATCTATATCTATATCTATATATATATATATATATATATATATATATATATATATATATATATATATATATATATATATATATATATATATATATATATATATATATATGTTTCAATATTACTAGAATTGTAGGTCGAAGTGAATGCAGTGTTATCGTTGCATATGATTTCTGAATGACATTTAATAGACATGTGATCGTTAGACGTCCTGGTTTCCAAGGTCACTAGAGAATACAAACTAGACGTGACCAGTGTCTGATTCTAGAGTCGCATGGATAGCGTGAATAGCGTGGCCTCGATTTTTGTGAACTTAAGTGATATTGAGCGACGCTACACGTAGCATTACTCTTGCTTTTATTTTTAGTTTCTGATTAAATCGGGTCTCCGGATTTTCTGCATCTTTTTTATATTCTGCGCCTTTTTTGTTATGCTATTTTCCTCTCTCCCTCTTCGTCTTCCATCTTTCCTAAACTTTCAGTCTCATAGTTTCCCTTATTTCTTTCTGTATCTCCTTTTTTCGTACAATCTTTACCTGTCTTCCTCATATTTACTATCTGTGGTTCATCTTTTTCCTCATCCTTTTCCTTGTCTCTTTCTTCCTCCATACTGTTGCCTTCTTCATCTTCCACCGACTTTCTTTGCATTTTTGTTATTTTTTCCCCAGTTTACCTCCTCTTCTATCTTTCTCTTTTCTCTACAGGTTCTTTTCTCCTCTTTGCGCTTTTTCTTTCACATCCACCTTCTCCTCCTCCTCCTCCTCCTCCTGTTCACCCATTCTTGCCCTTTTCATTCACTGGTTCTTCTTTTCGATTTTCTTTGCTCCTCATCTTCGTGTTGTGCTCCTCCCCAATCCTCCTCTTTCTATGACGTTCTTCTCCTTTTCCTCTCCCGTTCGTACTCTGTTTGTTCGTCTTCTCTCCTCTTCCTTTCCTTCTTCGTCAGACTCTTCGTGCCCTTCATCTTCCTTTCTTCCTAACACATAAACCTGAGACATGAAGGACAGCCGGTCGCAAAGGACAATCAATCAGTCAATCTCTGTGACATCTGAACCAGATCTTCATTCACGTTCCAGGCAATGCAAATCCTCCATTGATTTCATTCGCTCTAATTGTCCGCGTGATGCAACATCAGGGCGCAGGTGTGCGGCATATTACCTGGGTGGTATATGCAGGACATTGCTATTTGAATGCAAACAGTGAGAGTGGGGGGGAGAGAGAGAATGTGAGAAATAGTCGTAAAGTAAGTTTTATTCTCAAAATGCTGTTTTACATTATCATCCATGAAAGTTATTATAATTTTCTTTTTTGTTATTTTCGTGAAAATATCACCATCAAGGAAGTCAAATAGTTAGCCTGAGAAATTCAGGCTTTAGACAAGGGCAAAAGGGATTTTACTGCATGTTTCCTTTTTCAAATATACAGCCAGTGTGCTGTATTCATCAACAGAAGATAGAGTTCACAGTTTCAGTGGAACACACAAATGTGAAAAGCCACTTGGTTGTAACTCACACTGTTCCCTGGACTTATTCTTGCTGCAGATTGTTGAAGAGTCGGTGCAAAAACTGAATTTTCTAAGATTACTAATTATGAATGATCAAGACAGTTCTCTTTGACAAGACATTTGTAAATTAGATTGGTCTTGAACAATAAATAGAAATTTATTGTGATTTCAAAACGAGGGTAAGAACGGCACGTTCTTTCTACTAAATTAACTACATTTTTACAAGGGTGTACAGAAAAAGAAATAGGAAATGCGTGAGAGAGACAGAACATTGAGGTCGTTTTTAAGGGGTATTTGTAGGAAAATTTTGGGAGGGTGCCGAGCGTAATTTCTGATATCAGAGGTGGTATTTATTCTTACTCGCCTCCAAATAACTTATGTCTGCAGTATTATTGCTGCAAGACGCAGGGACAACAGCCGCAGTTGTTTCAGTAATAATTATCTTTTTATGACGATATTGCAGCTCTGCAATGGGCAAGAAGAATCCCGCATTGTTTAAATAAATCATAATTGGTCATCCACCGATATATTTCACTGAAAGAAGGAGGGCTTTTGGAGACGGGCTTGTTAAGCTTAGGCCTAGTTAAACTGGATAGTAAGGGATTCCTGAACCGCCATGGCAATGGAATTTTTATATTGTTACGTCTCTCTCCTTATATTCTCTCCATCTGTCATAAATAACAGGAAGGGTGACCTCCCTGGGGGATTAGATGAGCAAGGAGTGTCCGACGCTTCTCTTGACAATGCACCAGAACGATTTACTTCCAGTGGAAAAATGGCCATTAAGTTGTGGCAATCAACTTTGGGCTTTTAATAAAGGTGGCAAGGGACAGAGACTGCATGATATCTGGAGAACACGCGTGCTTGTCAAAATCGATAAGCTGGCGAATATGTAGGTTTTGTTAAGGTGAGCTATAAACGGGGAATAAGCATGGTATGAAAAAAAAAAAGATGGAGTTGAGAATATGCGAAAAGAGAATGAAAAGTAAAATAGGGCAAGGTATGGGTGTTTTGGCAGTTATAATATTTGAATTAGGAGAAGTTACATGTAAAATTCTGACAATGAATGTCTCCTAGAACCAATAATACTTTTGGAGATTGTATAAAGTACAGTTTTATGACAGAAAAGAGGGTCATGAACATTTGTATGTATGTATATATATATATATATATATATATATATATATATATATATATATATATATATATATATATATATATATATATATATATATATATATATATATATATATATATATATATATATATATATATATATATATATATATGTGTGTGTGTGTGTGTGTGTGTGTGCATGTGTGTAAATGCCTTGGAAACAAGACACTACACCAAAAATATTTAAAAATATCTATATTAAATAAACCCAGTTCAATAAGTGATGAACAAAATAAAAAAAGTTATTACTACTCTATTCAAAATAGATTTTAATTTTGAATTGTGGTGTACATAATTAATACGACTTAGTAATCTTGTCAAAATAGATTTTCACAAGATTACTAAGTCGTATTAATTATGCACACCACAATTCAAATCAGGATCAAACGCTGTGAATCATGATGATGCAACTTTCCCTGTGCAATCACAGTAATGCAAAATTAATTTGCAGAGTCCATATTGTCCGATGTGTTCATAATGTGTAAGCTTGGAAAAGCCTATAGCAAATATCGTCCTTGTTTTCGTAATTGCTTTCATGTAGATGCTCCCAATCTGTTTTGTAATTTGTTGATTTACTTGGTTCAAACGTTTTCGAGTTTTGTTCCTTGCATGTTCTTTTGTATATAACCTCTTTTAGTTTTCATATGTTTTATTTTTAGTTGTCTGTAAAGGAAAACTATTGTGCCGGTTTTGTCAGTCCGTCTGCACTTTATTCTGTCCGCAATTTTTTTATGGCCGCACTTTTTCTGTCCGCCCTCAAACCTTGAAAACTAGTGAGGCTAGAGGGCTGCGAATTGGTATGTTGATTATTCACCCTCCACTCATCAAACATACCAAATTGCAGCCCTCTAGCCTAAGTAGTTTTTATTTTATTTAAGGTTAAAGTTAGCCATTATCGTGCGTCTGGAAACGATATAGGATAGGCCACCACCGGGCCATGGTTAAAGTTTCATGGGCCACGGCTCATACAGCATTATATCGAGACTACCGAAAGATAGATCTATTTTAAGTGGCCTTGATTATATGCTGTAGCGGCTGTACAGAAAACTCGATCGTGCCTAAGATACTTCGGCGCATTTTTTACTTGTTATATTTTAATGATAATGAAATCCATTTTTTAAAATTCTTTGCCTTTGGTGACTATGTACATGAGCATATCATTCTTCATTTATGCTCATAGACGTTGACATGAATACAAATTTACCGTACGGTTTGGAAGCTATGAATTTTTTCCCCCCAACAGCATTCCCACGAGGAACAGCTCTGAATGCTTCATTCCGTATCCATTCACTTTATTCATATATTCATCGAGTAACTCCGGTGCTGTTTCCGTGGCAATATCCTGTGTTCCTGTTCCAGAGAGGAATCCATCTGACACCGCTCTTGTTACACTTGCGGTACCCTGGAGGAACGATCGTATATCCGGGTCGCACGCGGGAGGAACGGTTCTCAAGAATGAAAGCTGCTTCTATGCTTAAAAAAAACATGCATTGGAGAACAAATATATTTAGGAAATCCACATACAGTCTCGAAGCGCCATGCTCTCGCTCCACTGAAGAGGGAGCTTAATGCTCCGAAACTGCATGTGGATTCCTTCAATATATTTGTTCCCAAATTTTTGTGTTTTTTTCAAAATTCGATACTGATCTGTTTATGTGCTTGTTAGCCGATGGTTCTTTTTCTGTTTGTGCCGTTGCCCTTTTTAGAATTAACCTTTTTTTGTTTTCATGGCTTATTTTTTATGTCGATCGGATGTCTGTGATTTCTTATTGGTCTTTCTGCTGATGCGTTTTGTTGGCAATGGCTTCGTTTCTGCTTCTGCTGTTGCGCTTTTCAACCGAAACCTGTTTTTGTTTTCGTGGTGTTGTTCTTACGTCGATCGTGTGTCTCTGACGATGGTTTTTAGCTTTCTGAATAGAAGACTATTGTGCCGGCTTTGTCTGTCTGTCCGCACTTTATTCTGTCCGCACTTTTTCTGTCCGCCCTCAGATCTTGAAAACTACTGTGGCTAGGGGGCTGCAAATTGGTATGTTGATCATCCACCCTCCAATCATCAAACATACCAAATTGCAGCCCTCTAGCCTCAGTAGTTTTTATTTTATTTAAGGTTAAAGTTACCCATAATCGTGCTTCTGGCAACGCAACAACACAGGCCACCACGGCGGGCCGAGAGTTTCATGTGCCGCGGCTCATACAGGATTATACCGAGACCACCGAAATATAGATCTGTTATCGGTGCCTTGATTATGCACTGTACAGATAACTCGATTGCGCCGAAGAACTTCGGCGCATTTTTTACTTGTTTGTTTATGCTTTGTCTTTTGTGTTGATTGTAATGTTCAATCTTAATTTTGTTTTAAATTTCAGTTTTACGTCCAGATCCTCGTTCAGTCAGTTTCCTTCGGCTCGTTTTTGGCTTGTTTCCAAACTGGATGGATTTGGCCCCTCGTGTTTTCGTGTCTTTTGGTTGACCTGCTCACTGTCGTTGCTTTCAACCGTTTTCATATGATCGCTCGAGTTTAATCTCCATTTGAATTTTCCCCTTTGTTTTTGTTTGGTTCCATCCTTTTTTTTTCTTATTTATTCGTTCCTGTTTTGGGGCATTTCCGTAGACATCTTTAGTTATTTATTACATGCACTTTTTAAATTGATGTTTGAATTCAGCAGATATTGTCATTATTTTCTTAATTGCTATCTGTTAAATATTCCCTGTCTGTTTTGTAATTTGCTGATTTATTTTATTCAAATTTTTTCTAGTTTTATTCCCTGCACATTCTTTCGTATATATCCTCGTTTATTTCTTTTTTGTAAGTTTTATTTTCATGTTTTTATAACAGTTGAAGCTATTCGTTGTAGTTCTCTACCTTCGTAAATACGCCTAATTTTTTAATTTATGTTCGTAGACGTTGACATGTTCACAAATTTACCATATGGTTTCGAAGTCATGAATTTTTACCCCCAAAACCATTCCCAAAACGAACAGCTATGAATATTTAATGTTTCATTCCGGATCCATTCACCTTATTCATACATTCATCGAGTACCTCTGGCGCTGTTTCCATGGCAGTATCCTGTGTTCCTGTTCCAGCGAGGAATCCATTTGGAAACGCTCTTGTTCCACTTGTGGCGCCCCGGAGGAACGATCGTATATCCGGGTCACATGCCGGAGGAACAGGCTGGCCATCGTCGCCGGGTTTTCAGGAGTGAATGCTGTTTCTGTGCTTGTTGGTCAATGGGTTTTTTTCTGTTTGTGCTGTTGCCCTCAAAATTTATTTTGTTTTTGTTTTAATGCTTGCGGTGTATGTGTGTGTCTTTTTTTATGTCAATCGGATGTCAGAGATTTCTTGCTTGTTTTATTCTGGATAATTTTTTTGTTGGAATTGATTGGAATATAAAATTTAGGCCAAAGGCCAAACGCTGGGACCTAGGAGGTCATTCAGTGCTGAAAGGGAAACCGAGAGTAAAAAGGTTTCAAAGGTGTAATAGGAGGAAAACATCGTAATTGCACTATGAATCAGTTCAGAGGAGAGGGTGGAAAGTAAGATTCAAGAAAGAGAATATGAGCGGCGACACAGTAAAAGGGATAAAAGGAGTTGCAACCAAGGGCCGAAGGGAGGCTACTGAGAACCTCAATTAATGCCTGCAGTGCACCAATTTTTTTTTTTGTTGACAGCAAAGCTCGTTTTCATTGTTCCTCTTGTGTTGATGTTTTTGTGGTTTTCATTTGTGTGTCCATACTTTTGTTGTTGATTTTTACGTCTTGATCAGTGTTATTCCATTTCCTTCTTCGCATTTTTTGCTTGCTCCCTAGCTGGCTGGCTTTCACCCTTCGTGTTGTCGTGCCTTTTGGTGTACGTGTTCCCTGTCACTGCTTTTAATTGCTTCCATATGCTCGCTCGAGTTTAATTTCCATTTGATTTTTCCTGTTTGTTTTTGTCTGGTTCTGTGCTGGTTTTTGGTACTTCCTTATTCGTTCCATTTTAGGGGCGTTTTCGCAGACACCTTTACTTCATAATTTTCAAAAAATAGCTACGTATTACATTCATTTTTAAAACTGATATTCGCTTCTTGGATAGTCATTATTTTGTTATATAGTTTCTTTTGTAAGTATAATTATAAAATTTTGTACATTTCGGCTGAATTTGACGAATGGTCTCTGCTTTTCTCAAAAATACGATTGTTTCTTTATCCAGAGCTACGTTTTAGATAAGTGCAAGGGTAGTGGGAGGACTATATCCATACGTCAGACTGGGTGTTCCTGATCAATTAACCTTTTTAAAACTGAGAATTTTATCGTCACGCATTCGTGCTGTTGGATTCTCAGTCTTCGTTTTAACTAATTTCCAACGACTCACCAAGATGATTTTGCAAGTTTCAGGAACGTTTTGTTTTATCTTGCAGGGAGCGGTAGTAAACTCTTAGTTATTCTATTTTTTTTTTTAATCTATAGGTCGTGGTAACTCACTTGTATCTCTTCAGAAGTTTTCCGTTAAGTTGGTCCTTAGTTCAATTTCCGTTTGGTCTTATTGGATTTCCACCGGTACGCGGCATTACCGTCCCTGCCTGTGAGCTAGGGATGGTAGGTCTTTGAAGCCGCATAGGCCTATCTTTTGAGCATTCAGTAGTCACTATCTTGCTTCGCCAGGTCTTACTTGGGAAAGGAGATTTGGGGAGGCCCTTGGTCGCTGATCGTACTTCTTTATGTGGGCAAGTGCTGCTGCTCAAAGCGAGCTTAAAAACCTTTGAAAACCTTTTTAGATGTCGTGAGAGGGGGCGTTTTTCCTCCGTTCTAATAAATAATCTGTGGCCTGAAGTCGCTCACCCCATATCCATATCCCTGCGGCTGGCAAAGGGAACCTATGCCAGATTGTTCCTGGCGTTCTTTAGGTATCAAGAACCCCAAGTACTTACCAGATACAGTATTGTTTAACGTCGCTGATCGGGAGAATGTTCTTTCAGGAGCGCAGATATTTCTATAAATTTTTCCTGTTGTAAGGTTCTCTGTTCTTCGCAAAGAGTAACGAAAGAATCTAATTTACCTGAAATGATTGCTTGCCAAGTCGAATTAGATCACCTTCTCTCTTAGTCAGTTTACAAAAGTACAAATGGATGCTAAGTAAGGCCGTCGCATTTGTCTTCTTACCATTAAAGCGTTGTTTCGTGTGCCCCGTGCCTCACGTTATTCATGAATAACGGGATGAAGTTGCTAGTCCTATGTTCTTCGCTACCCTGTTTGCTACCTACAGCACTTCACTAACTACCAGATACATACAAAAGCCATCCTCTCCCAAGGGGAAACACATTGAGGTGTGTGTTTGCTGACGCATATGCATTTGTGTCTGTCTGTCTGTCTGTCCGTCTGTTTATGTGTATGTATGTATGTATATATGTGTATATAGGTATGCAGCCATGTATGTTCAGCATCATTTAACACGGTGAAAGTTTCCGCGATGCTTATAAGCTGTCGGTGTTCATTAATGGGTTGTAAATGTCAAAGGGTCATTTCATCCGTTAGAGGCACAGCACCAACGGCTGACATGTCGGAATATATATATATATATATATATATATATATATATATATATATATATATATATATATATATATATATATATACATATATATATATATATATATATATATATATATATATATATATATATATATATATATATATATATATATATATATATATATATATATATATATATATGTGTGTGTGTGTGTGTGTGTGTGTGTATGTATATATAGCATATATATATATATATATATATATATATATATATATATATATATATACTGTACATACTGTATATATGACTTTTATCACATCATCGTGATTCATATACAATCAGTAAGCTACAAACGTCCTTTAATATCCAATTCGCTCTACCTCGGAACCAATATATTTTCATATGTTACCGAAGGGGAATTTTTTAGTTGATAATAAGTTCGTCGTCCCGTGGGCTCGAACCAGCGAAGGACAAGAACTCAGGACTACAGTGGACGCATTAACCCACGCGACCAGCAAGTGAGGTATAAGTGGATATCGGCTCCCATGTACAAATCCCCCGTCTGTATATATATGTACAGTATATATGCAAAGTTCATAAATGCCTATTGGTCTCTAAGTATTCATGCCGACTAAAACATCTTACATGTAACAGCACTGGAAAAGTGATTATGCACACCTCTCTCGCATTGAGAATAAAACCAGTTGAGGTAAAAGGAATTCAGGATCAGTCAAAGAGCTATTTAAGCGAAGAGGCCTATTGCTGGCAATTTAAATTGTTTTGAATGTGAGATTTTCCGTGTCTGTTTCTCGGATTACAAGCTTTGCTCATCAATCAATAGATGGCACTCGTTGTACTTTGCATGATAGGATTTGGCGAGTCGACGGTCTTTCGGTTATAGGATCTATGTAATGAAATACAGCCGTTTATGCTTGCTTGTCTTTATAGTTTGATTTTAAATTACAGTTTGTGCATATTAGAGTATGAATCGGTTTCTGTATATATCTACAGTATATATTAATTTTATTCATTTCACCCATCTCCGGAATTCGCAAAGTTTATCGTCTGCAAAATCCCAGATATTCCAGTAAACCCTTGAATTGATGGCTGCGTTCTCTCTCTCTCTCTCTCTCTCTCTCTCTCTCTCTCTCTCTCTCTCTCTCTCTCTCTCTCTCTCTCTCTCATTGCCCGGAAAATATCAAGGGACTGAATGAATTGGACATAATAGGATTTTAATGATATATTTTACGGTTTCCTTCATTCTCTATTTCACATTCAATGGTGTGTGACTGCATTAATCAGAAAGGCGGAAGGTGAGTTAGTACATTTCCACATTCTTCGATGTTCGTGATTTATTTCCCCGACGGTTTATGAGTGTATTAATACACGTAGAGTTATATGGTCTTCTTTTTTTGTCTCTCTATGGATCAGTGAATTCACAAATAGATCATAACTGATTGATGTCTTTTACACTGACGTTCAAAATATAATGTTTTTTTTTTTTTCAAATGAATGGGTAACAATAGGTTATTGTTTAATTGGCTGTATGCGTTATATAACGACCTGATTCCCTAATTGATACTTTGACGACAGAGAGTTTTTCTATGATTAATTTAATTGTGATGGTTAATATTCCCATTTAAACATGTTGCTCATTAAACTGATTATGCAGATAATGAGGTTTATGTTTAGAACTAGCGTAATATATCTGACAGTGTACCTCTCACACGGAGGGGTTTCAATCTCGCTAGATTTGAGAAAACCGTTTATTAACCGAATGAGTTATAATGGGAATAATGAATTAGTTTTATTTTTGTACCTGATTCTTTTTTGTATTGTTTATCTTTCAATGTAAGGTTCTATAGAGACCCTATAATAATGGAAAGAAGAAAGTGTGCTCAATGCTGTGTTATTATAAAGCGTGTAATTACCTTGCTGATTATTAATAGTAATATTTAATTAGATTTTCTTGATAATTGTTATTTATTAAATCGTTTATCGACTGAGGGTTCCTAAGAGTCCGCTTAATGAAGGGAGAGGAAGGGGACACGGAATGAC
>NC_089788.1:65362719-65415219 GCF_040412425.1 Macrobrachium rosenbergii | reverse complement strand
TACTTCCAGGTTACAACTATCAGAACGAAATATTGATTAGCATATTCATATTTTGTGTGGATTGAAAAAAAAAAAAAACTTTAAGGCATCTTAAATGGGGCATTCTCTCTCCACACGTTTAATACGTACACAGATACCATGAATGTTGCACTATCAGCGACACAACAATAAGCAACCTCTGTTACGCCGACGATATGGTTCTGATTTCCCCTTCAGTGCAAGGTCTCCAGCGGCTCATCGACACTTGCCGCGGATATGCAGAGGAATTTGACATCTTATACAACGAAACCAAGACCAGCGTATGTCGCTGTTCTCGAGATCGCTTAAGCATATTGCAGAACCACACATTTTCCTCGGAAGTCATCGTCTGGAATTCGTGCACGAATTCCCGCAATTGCGCCTCGTCATCACGAACGACCTAAAAGATACGGCAGACATAGAACAGAGGCGTCGTAAACTATGTGCAAGTGGCAACATGATTGCAAGGAGGTTTACCTTCTGTCACCGAGACACGAAACTGCTGCTCTTCCGCTCGTACTGCTACGGTACATATGGGTGTTCCCTTTGGACGAACTGTACCCGAGGGACCATGAGACGTATCACTGTTATTCACAGTGACATTCAGAGACGCCTCACAAACACTCCTCGCTATCACTCCGCCACGCAGATGTTCATAGAAAACCGCCTGGATAATTTAAAAATCATTGTGAGGCGAACAATGTCCAGTCTGATCACCTGACTAAGAAACCGCAGCAATTCGCTCATACAGAGCATCCAATGCAGTGAGGCAAGAAGAAGATCTAAATTGTGTGGGAAAGAAGGGATAATGAGGCGTCTGTTCCATAAACGACTTAATCTCTGTTTTTGCAATTATGCAGTGTCATCTGCAGAATCTGTTATTATTATTATTATTATTATTATTATTATTATTATTATTATTATTATTATTTATTATTATTATTATTATTATTATTTTCTTTTCACATTATTACTGTGATTATTATCATTTTAGAACTTTGCTATTTTCAATTTTCGTAATTAGCTTCCTAGACCTGACTTCGGTAATCACCTAAGGTCCCTAGCTGGAAATTAATAGTCTGCAATCTGTGTTTTAGTTGTTATCATTTTTAATATTTTTTTTACTGTTATTCTCCATGTTATTACTGTCACTACCATCATTATGAGTACTATTTTTTCTACTTCTTCAGCAACGGTGTGGATATTGCCGAATATCATTTTTTTATCATGTTATCTCATGTATCTAGATTATGTATATTATTGTCTCTACTTGGTATATTCCAGGTATATGGCCTTGAGCTGAAATAAAATTTATTATATTATTATTATTATTATTATTATTATTATTATTATTATTATTATTATTATTATTATTATTATCTTCTTTGATTTTGTGCGTAAAATATTGATTCCTGTGATACTGGTTTCAGGGAATTTCATATTTTTCTCCATCAGTTGTGCGTAGACTGGTTTTCCCGTAATTCTGTTTTGTAAACCATATTTCCCTCAATGGAAGATTAATGTGATTTGGAATTATTTAATTTTTCTCGTGCGTCCAATTCAAACGACAGTTTGAATCTTGTTATACAATTTGGTCATACAAACTGTGAATTTAATAAAAAAGGAGTTATCAGCGACATCCCGTCAATTTTTGACAAAGGTGTTGGAATGATAAAGGAGGCTGGAAACAACATTTAATTACTTTGTGATAAGAGAAAGATATAGGAGATTCTGTGATACAGCGGTTGATGATTTTGACATACTAAAGATTAGAAACAGAAATATTCGATTGATTTGTTACAAAAGAGACTGCAAATAGAAACATCGAATCACTCTGTTGGCTGAAAAGAAAACGTTTCACCAATCTTGTTAAAAGTAATTGAAAATAACATCGTTTTGTTACTTTTAAGCAAAAAAGGGAAGCAGCAGCGTTTAATCGCGCTGGATTCAAACAAAATTTAAAGACTCCCCGATAAGGGAAACTTGAAAATAGAGCTTTGTGATAAGGGAGGTCGCCTGTCGATAAGAGGTTGCCTGGTAGTGTCGTGCGGGATGTAAACAGGTCGATGTTGTTAGAAGGACAATGTGAGATGGGGGTGGGGTGGTGGTAGCCTTGTTTCCCGGGCCGTGGTATGTCTGGTAGGGGAAGAGAGAGCAAAATCCAGAAGGTGGAAGGTGGAAAAGATTGGAAAAGGGGATGGGAAGTGAGGATCTTGTAAAGGGGAAGAACGTGAGGGGGCAAGATGAAACGGAGGTAGGGAGAAGGGAGAGGTATAGGGGTGGTTCATAACTCAGATTGTTTACTTTTGGTTTGGAGGAGGGAGGTAGGGAGGGAGGGACTCCGGTAGTTTATGGGATCTTTTGATGTTTTTGTTTAGGCCGAGAAATCTCAGGGTTTGTGGGGAAAATGAGTGTGTGAATCTTGGGTTGGGGTTACGGAAGTAAAGAAAGATGAAAGTTACCGCTAAATGTAGGAGAAAGAAGGTGCCGATTTTGATATAATGAAACCCATTTGGTTAAACGAGGAGGAGAAGGCAAATGTTTCAGAAAATAGGATGGATGATAAGGAGAAAGGGAATAAAGGGGAACCTGAAGAAGGGAACTCTTATCACAGGGCAGAAAATGAGAAGTAGAAGTCTTCACCGCGAACTGGAGAAAGAAGTGGCTGGTTTTCGGAGGTAATGAACCGAAGGGCTGAAATGTATTCTGGAGATGCCAGTTGAAGATAAGTCGTATTTAGGAAATACGATGCGGGTACGAAAGTGCCTGGGCGATGAACAAGTAGCTGCCAAATTGGGCGAAACGGAATACATTGAGGTTAAGACGAGATGAAATTTATTGTTGGATTTTGGTTGGGAAATGTACCAAGATCCATTGTGCTATTTGCGTTTCACTAACCAGATGAAAATAGTGGAGTAGGGTGGCAAGGATGGTAACAGTTATAAGTGATTTTATTGTTGAATTCTCGGATGAACATTTTGTACGGGTAATTGTAAAAACAACGTCAGTAACAGATTTGAGCTAGCTTAAATCAGTAACTTGGGATTGTTAAAAAAAAAAGAAAGTATGATGAGTCTCTTTCCAGATGCTACTTTGACAAGCCTAGATGCCAACTTCCTTGGAAAACAAGAATACTGTAAAAAGGAAATACAATTAGACAAAGAAAGGCGTAGAGAATAAGAGAGAAAATTTATTCGTAATTAAGAGGGAACTGCCAAAAAGCAAGTTTCTACCCTATCCTCAAGCATACACGAAAACCCCTGTTCAGAATCGAATGATCTTTCTATAGTCAGCCATACTGGTTTGATTTCGTGTTCCTGAGACAACCAACTCAGCTTTAAGGCATCTACTTTGGTGTAAATGTCACTGGGTTTGTACCCCTAAGGTCTGAATACTTTTCCTTACGGCTCTAGGAGCGCGGAGAAATGCAACGAATTCCAGGATTAAGAGACAGAAGGAAAACGCTTGATCAGATTCATAATTTTCACATAGTATCAATGGGAGAGTTAAAACAGGTGTTATTAGGATTGCGTACTTATGTTTGTATGTAAGTAGTAATGGTACACATAAGCTGACACGTATATACACTATATATATATATATATATATATATATATATATATATATATATATATATATATATATATATATATATATATATACACACATGTATAATGGCATTTATCTTATTAAAATGTGAGAGAGAGAGAGAGAGAGAGAGAGAGAGAGAGAGAGAGAGAGAGAGAGAGAGAGAGAGAGAGAGAGAGAGAGAGAGAGAGAGAGAGATTGATATGCAGTGGCAAATATTCTTGGGTATTTTTCTGGTATGACTTGACGTTTAACCCCATTCTTAAAGGGAATTTATAAATGATAGAGAAAGAGAGAGAGAAGGAGATTGCAAACATGAATTCACTTGCAATAGTTGAAAAAACCTCATAGATAAATTTACTTGCAATAGTTAAAAAACCTCATAAATAAATTTACTTGCAATAGTTAAAATCCTCATAAGATAAATTTCACTCCAAATTGTTTGAGAGAGAGAGAGAGAGAGAGAGAGAGAGAGAGAGAGAGAGAGAGAGAGAGAGTTTGGTGAAGGTGGTTGCGCGTGGTTGAAATTGTTTTCATGTGTGGTGGTGGTGTTGCCAAACTGCTCGATAATTAATTCCAGACCTCATTTAAACCGACTTTATAACGAAATACGTCACTGTAACGTCATGAAGCAGTCGCTGTAGCGAATTCCAAGGGTAAAAACGAAGAAGAAATGAACGAATTAATGAGGAAATTCACATTTTAATGAATAAAAAAAAGGAAACGCCTATATTTTGCACGTCGGGCTTAGCCAGCAGCTACTACACATGTGGGGATGGGGAAGGCGCTCTACTTTTAGAAATTAACGACATAGGTTTCCAGTGTTGATTTTAACAAGGCAGTTAACAATTATATTAATAATTATCATAAATTAGAATTAAAATTCACGTAAATTCTGATAAAAAAATTGATATAGGGGATTTATTGATGTGTGCTAATCAAACGTCTGACAGCGCCTGGAAGAAAACCAGGAGCTGTCAGGTGAAAAATGACCATTACCCCATGAAGCACCTGAAGGAAAACCTGACGGAACCAGTAAAAACGAAGATTTTATTCAATTTGTTTGTGTTTGTATGTCTGTCACGGGGGTAGGGGTTTGATTTTGGGTTATAATCTTCCTGGGGTCACATAGGGGCCGCGCACCAAATTTTTTCTGTATCTGTCAAGCGGTTCAGATTTCTATAGCAGACAAACATACAAACATTCACTAATATATATATATATATATATATATATATATATATATATATATATATATATATATATATATATATATATTCTCATGCATTTGAAAGAATTAAGCCTTTAGCACCACAGAAAAAGTGAACCTAAAAACAAGTAATTTATAAGAAATTTTGATATATATGCCTTTATTTATGTACACTCGGCAAGGAAAGTGAAGATACAGTTTTTTTAAATCTTCGGACATACAGTATATTGCTCAATAATGCGACATCTGGCAACTTTAGAAAGGGGAGGAGCTTCTGTCTTAGTGTGTTGGTTTTTTGCTTGACCTCCTATAACTTTCAATCATATTCTACGATTCTGACATCATTGATACTTAAATGCAGTAGTAAGCATTACAGTATTCGTTCAAGTTGTAATTTGCAGCGACAGTTCTGAGCAAAATAAACATTTTTCGACGTAACCTACCAATTAACCTTATACAAATGAATTTATGACACCACAATGAACGGAATGCTTGCATAATCGGAAACGCGATCTTCCATAGTGAAATCAAGAGTTAAATTTGAGCAACGTGGGGGAACAATAAAGGAACGAATGCAATGTTACGATGAGAGAGAGAGAGAGAGAGAGAGAGAGAGAGAGAGAGAGAGAGAGAGAGAGAGAGAGAGTTGCTGTTGTGTAAGCCTAGGCCTATATGTAGAGCTACTCATTTCATTATTTTTTTTTTTTTTTAGAGATTGAGCGATACTATATTTGTATAGTATGTTTTAGCGATGGAGAGAGAGAGAGAGAGAGAGAGAGAGAGAGAGAGAGAGAGAGAGAGAGAGAGAGTTGCTGTTGTGTAAGCCTAGGCCTATATGTAGAGCTACTCATTTCATTATTTTTTTTTTTTTAGAGATTGAGCGATACTATATTTGTATAGTATGTTTTAGCGATGGAGAGAGAGAGAGAGAGAGAGAGAGAGAGAGAGAGAGAGAGAGAGAGAGAGAGAGAGAGAGAGAGAGAGAGAGAAACTATGGCAACGCAGAGAGAACGGGCAACGTCAAGAAACATCCAGTTACTTGTGTTTTCCCGCTGAAGTGCTCCACACATCATAGAGAACGCTCTTGCAGATTTAAATAGATTTGGTCAACTTACCGTAGCTGTCGCAACATTTACTGCCATTAATTCCAGCTGACTTTTAACACCGTGAAATACAAATATGAATGTGTGAAAATTAAAGAAATTATCACTACCTCGTATGATGATGCAATAATAAGCCTGTCCATAACGGAAAACGAGTAAATATTGCCGTTCTGATAAAGAGAACTACACCGAGATATTCACACACTATCTTTTAGCTCTCTATGAACGAAGTCATCTGAGAAATTCTGATTACTTCGGACATGCTTGGTGTTTTTAAGTATCTGAACGTTTTTGTTTTGCAGATTTAACATATATGATATAATTTGCATTGTATTTTCATATTCTAGAGTAAATTTACCGAGATTATGTGTTTTCTGTAAGAAGAAAATAAAAATTCGATGAACGAAATCTAAAGAAAACTGTATCTTCACTTTTCTTGCTGAGTGTACACCTAATTAATCATGTATTTATGTTTATGTAGGTGGGTATACAAAATAGGACTTCATATAGACTTACAGACATTGTAGGTGGTGAGTTTATATAAATTATGAATGGATCTATCTAACTTGAGCCACCTGATATATTCGGGCAGCAGAATTGATGTGCTGGTCAACTTGTAGGCCTATAAGTTTAAGGTGGATCTCAGAGTTAGGCTTAAAGTGGTTATGACTCTAATAGATTACAGAAAAGTCATTTACTTCAGCTAGGCTCATATAAAGTTAGACGTTAGGCCCAAAGAGGTTACATTGAGTTAATAGAGATTTCAGTCGTAAATCTGTCACATTCATAATGTTATTGGCAGTCGTTTAAGTACCCTAACTGATGGTTTTAATAGTAGTTTTGCTTCAATGGAAGACTAGAATAGACCATTTTGTTTTGAGTGAGATCGTAATGGCTCGTTTTAATAGCAAATATATTTATTATAGTAATTGGTGGTTTTTATAAAAGCGAAAACGAAGATTTTTTAAGATGTTAACGTTACATATAAAATTGACTTTATTTGCTAAATATTATTAGATTTATTACAACCAGAGGTTAAATCTGAAAAGGATAAATTGTCTTGTGACGACGCGATTCATTTTCCTAATGGCATACTTTTATAAAATGCGAAGCATTAATAAAAGAATGGCATTAAATGACCAAACAGACAACGCTAAAATATGAGAAGTGTCGCAAATGTAAGTTCCAGTCAAAGTAATGTCATTTTTTCACATCTAAAATGTACAGATTTACAGTACTACTGTGCACAAGATTTCAGAACATTAAAATCTGTTCTTCAGTATTATAAGAGTCTGGTTGGATTGACTCAAGATAGGAAAAGAATGCGGGTTATTCGGCATTCTGAAAACCAAGGAATAAAACTTCTGAAAATATGGATAAAAGTGATTGGTTGGAATGCGGTAGCCATTAGACAATATTCGAAAAAGGAATAAAAATCAGTCTTAGTTTCCATTTTACATTGATTTATATATATATATATATATATATATATATATATATATATATATATATATATATATATATATAATATATATATATATATATATATATATATATATATATATATATATATATATATATATATATATATATATATATACACACATGTGCTACCGGGGTCTAAGCGATGTCAGGCAGGGCAGCCGATCGAGGCTACGGCCTACCCCATCGCCAAATCAAAGTCCTTCAATAGAAGGCATCGTGCTTACCCCATACGAAAAATGGGAAAAAGCACGTTAAACGAAGAAGAAGAAGAATATATATATATATATATATATATATATATATATATATATATATATATATATATATACATATATACACACACATTGTAGTCAAGGGCAGGAATACTCTGGAGATTCACACTTCCTTTATTGCTTCCTACGTTTCGTGATTCATAATCACATCATCAGGGAATTCTATGGAAAATGAAATAAATTAATAAAAGTACTGAACGGCTAAAACTGAATTACGTTAAAACATTAGAAACTAAAAATCTATAAAGGCTGTTCAAAATTACATACACAAGAGCACACTTAAATACATACACACAAAGCTTAAAATCACGTTACACACGGACACATATGGTTACACAAGAGCACATTAAAAATAGCAAAATCACAAAACCCTCCAAATAAAGAAAAAAAAAAAATTGTCTAATTTTAAGAACCAACAGAAACTGCAGATACTTGAGTCTTTAAATATTAAACTGCGGGTTCCCTCATTAAACACGCAAACTACCTCAATTCCATTGTTTTTGCCATAGGTCATTACTATTTGTACCTCTGATCTTTTTGTTTTGTTTTTCTGTATATATTTTTCTTTTACTGTTAGTGTGGTTCTGTCGTTTGCATTATAAGGTGAGCGTCTTCTGATTTTTTTTATAAGTACATTACTGTCTTTGTTTGTTTCTCCATTATTGGAAAGAAAAAAAAAATGTTTTTCTTAAAATTAGACAATTATTTTTAAAAATTTATTTGGAGGGTTTTGTGATTTTGCTATTTTTAATGTGCTCTTGTGTAACCATATGTGTCCGTGTGTAACGTGATTTTAAGCTTTGTGTGTATGTATTTAAGTGTGCTCTTGTGTATGTAATTTTGAACAGCCTTTATAGATTTTTAGTGACTAATGTTTTAACGTAATTCAGTTTTAGCCGTTCAGTACTTTTATTAATTTATTTCATTTTCCATAGAATTCCCTGATGATGTGATTATGAATCACGAAACGTAGGAAGCAATAAAGGAAGTGTGAATCTCCAGAGTATTCCTGCCCTTGACTACAATTTGTGTGTGCATCGAATCTGCCAGATTTGTGTGATATATATATATATATATATATATATATATATATATATATATATATATATATATATATATATATATACAGGGTGTAATACGAGTTTATGTAAATATTTTGGGAAATGAAAGAAAAAGTAATTCTGAGCAGAAAATGTCATTTTAAGGCTTTGTTTGTCGGTGAGGTGAGTTTTTGAATTAACTATCATCATTAAACGGGCAAGCAAGCTGGCGCGTACGGGGTGTCGGAGCGAGAAGTAAGGGATATTGCGGGGGACGGGTATGGAGGTGATCAGTTCACTTGTCACTCTGAACTGTCTCGCTTTTCCGCCAAAATAAGTGAACGTGTCCGGGTTACAGGTGTCAAATTCCATATCCATTTTGAGAAACTGGAGACAATGCCTTACCGTTCCAGTAATGTGGAATATGCAGCTATGTTGTTTAGTTATGGGTTTGCAACAGTTCCATTTTTCGATTACATGGTTGGGAACTCCACTGCTATACAAAACAAGCAAAAAATACTCCGAAGTTTCTTCGGTGCAATCGAGTTTTTTGTGCAGTGCATAATGCTGTATGAAACTTGCAGCCAACACCCATGAAACTCTCAGCCACGGCTCATGAAACTTTCAGCCTGTGTTGTTAACACCTTTAGTGGTGCCAGAAGCACGATCATGGCAAACTTTAACCTTAAATAAAATAAAAACTACTGAGTCTAGAGGGCTGCAATTTGGTATGCTTGATGATTGCATGGTGGATGATCAACTAACTAATTTGCAGCCCTTTAGCCTCGGTGATTTTTAAGATCTGAGGGTGGACAGAAAAAGTGCGGACGGACAGACAAATAGCCATCTCAATAGTTTTCTTTTACAAAAAAGTAAAAAATGTGCTGAAGTTTCTTTGGGGCAATCGAGTTTTCTGTACAGACACTACAGCACATAATCAAGGCCACCGAAAATAGATCTATCATTCGGTGGTCTCGGTATAATGCTGTATGAGCCGCGGCCCATGAAACTTTAACCATGGCCCGGTGGTGGCCTTGGCCTACATCGTTGCCAGATGCACGATTATGGCTAACTTTAACCTGAAATAAAATAAAAACTACTGAGGCTAGAGGGCGCAATTTGGTATGTTTGATGGTTGCAGGGTGGATGATCAATATACCAATTTGCAGCCCTCTAGCCTCAGTAGTTTTTAAGATCTGAGGGCGGACAGAAAAAAGTGCGAACGGACAGACAAAGTCGGCACAAAAGTTTTCTTTTCAGAAAGCTAAAAGGAAATCGGCGATTAGGCCGATGTGAATAAAATACCTTCAAATCAAATGTGTTCTTTACATAGTGAACAAAGGGGAAAAAATGCAAGCATTATTGAAACTTCCCTTTCCGTCAATGGTATTCACTGGACTCCGATAAAGGAAAGAAAAGCAAGTCTTATGGAATCTCTCTTCCATCAAAGATAGGCCTACTCATTAAACACCGATCAAAGATTTAAAACGCATTATCAAAAATCTCTTTCTCCATCAAAACTATTCATCACACACCAGTCAAAGAAAAGAAAAAAACGCTTTCGTCTCTGTCAAATTAAAAAAAGGGAAGATTAAAGAAAATTCAGTTTCTTCATTCCTTTCTGTCAAAGCTAGCCTGTTCATACAGCAATCGAAAGAGGTAAAAAGCTGACATTGTTCAAAGCGCAGTATCCTCCCTATCTACATTCCCTTGTTATCATGATTACTCTCACTGTCACTCATTCAGCATAGGCGTAGGCCCAGTCCTGACTTCTGATTCATCAACTCCGTGACGAGGCGGCAGGACAGTTTGCGCTGGAATTCAACGATCACAAATAAATGTTGCCAAGCAACATTTACATAACTTTCTTGATACGTGAAGTTAATCATTAAAATTAATTACATTAAGTGTGTTCAGAGGTGATTTACTAGTTGAAGGGACTGTAATGTTAAATTTTCAATAACCTGCAAGAGAAAATCATAATTAAAAGGCTAGCAATCCAGTTGCCTAATGCCCTTCATCAACCCTCCCCCCCAATATCCCTGACTACTCACTCCGACATCCCGTACGCGCCAGCTTACTTGACCGTTTAATGATTACGGTTATTTTAAAATTCACCTCACCCACAAACGAAGCCTTAAAATGTATATGCTTATAGAACATTTTCTGCTCAGAATGACTTTTTCTTTCATTTCCCTAAATATTTGCATAGACTCGTGTTACACTCTGAACAGTACATATAGCCTGCAGTACATTATATATATATATATATATATATATATATATATATATATATATATGTATATATATATATATATATATATATATATATATATATATATATATATATATATATATATATATATATATATACATACACACACAGTATGTAAATATATAATATACTTATATACATACATACATGCACACACATATACAGTATATATCTATATATATATATATATATATATATATATATATATATATATATATATATATATATTGTTCATATATATATATATATATATATATATATATATATATATATATATATATATATATATATATATATATATATATATATATATATATATATATATATATATATATAGAATGAGAGAGAGAGAGAGAGAGAGAGAGAGAGAGAGAGAGAGAGAGAGAGAGAGAGAGAGAGAGTGGAATTACAGTGTGAACCAAATGAGGCATGTGTGCGCGCGCGCGTTTTTCCTTGCGTGCGAATGTTTGAGAGAGTAAAAGCGTCGTGAATCACGTAAACCAGCCTGATTACAAGTCTCCCTGAGTGGTCTGTTGACGGTGTCATTCTGGCTCGGCTGGTCAAGAGTTCGACGTGGTCGCTTTTCGTTGCTCTTCTACTGCAGGACTTAGAAACCAGTAAGCAAAACGTATCTTTGTGAAATGTGTCATATAGATTTTTAGTTTCTTATTTGAATTTTCTATTTGTGTGTATTATCTCTCCCGTAATTCCCGTTTTTCCAGTTCCATAAGTTGGTCTTCTACCACATTACTTAGAAACCAGTACGCAAAACGTCTCTTTGTGAACTGTCATGTAGATTTTTAGTTTGTTTTTATGAGCTCTCCAATAATTCCTGTTTTGCCAGTTCCTGTATTCTGTAATCTTTCATTAATAGAGTAAAACACTTGACAAGAATTATCTATAAAGTCTGCAGACCACAGCTAATTTTGCATTGAAACATATCATATGTTATGTTGATTTATTATTTTCTTATTTTAATTTTCAGTGTGTACATTTTAGCTCTCCAGTAATTCCTGCTTTGCTTGTTCCTGTATTTGGTATTCTTTAACTAATATAGCGTAGCACTTTACAAGAATTATCAATAAAGTCTGCAGACCACGGCTAATTTTGCATTGAAACATATAAGTTACATAGATTTTTATTTTCTTGTTTTAATTTTCAATTTCTATATATTAGCTCGCCAATATTCCTGTTTTGTTAGTTCCTATATTTGGTAGTCTTTTGCTAATATAGTAAAGTGTGCGTACCACAGCTAATTTTGCATTGAAACAGCGTTAACTATGTCATATAGATCTTTATTGTCTTATTTTCATTTTCTATTTGTGTATATTAGCCTCCCAGGAATTCAATTTTTGTCATTTCTTTTATTTGATAATATTTTGATAGTTTCATGAAACACTTTACAAGAATTATTATCAGTAAAGTCCACAAACCACAGCTAATTCTGCACTGGTATTTATTTTTTTTCTTTTATACCTAACGAACACAGCTTTCCGTGCATACTTTTGCTTAAAAATGCAACCATCTGTTTTTTGCTTCAAAATTAGGACTCATTATAAATAGTTAGTATAATTTATAGTAGTTGTGTTGAGCGTGCAAAATTTCATTTTTATTTTCATAGTCAGTGCTGGTACAATGACTTCGTTAATTCCCCTGAAGCACTGATATTCGGTGAAATAAAAGTGCTATTCCATTGTGTAATTTTAGAATAATTGCTGTAGCTGTGTTACTGTATATGCTAGTATAGTGTATTATATATATATATATATATATATATATATATATATATATATATATATATATATATATATATATATTTATATATGTATATGTGTATATATATATGAATATATATATATATTATACATGTATAAATTGTTGTTTTTACTTGCAAGTTTCCCAATTAGGAGACACGACATAAAGTGTGTATATATATGTATATATACATATATATATATATATATATATATATATATATATATATATATATATATATATATATATATATATATGTGTGTGTGTGTGTGTGTGTGTGTGTGTATGTGTGTGTGTGGTAATAAACAATAAAGCACCGGTAAATATGAATCACTAGGTACAGTACATGATTTTTACCAAATGTTTCATTTTACTCCACTAACTTAAGGCGAAACCGGTATGGATTTACAATTAGCATTTCATTAATTTCAAGCAAAATATATATATATATATATATATATATATATATATATATATATATATATATATATATATATATATATATATATATATATATATATATATAAATTTTTAAGACGTCTTAGCCCTTACGATCTCGTTCTAGTAATATTTTCTTCAATTTTTATTAAAAGGAAGAAGCGAAAAAAATTTTGTGACCCGCGAAGTCAAATTCCTTAATGAACGACACAGTTCCAGATACATCCAGCGCTGCCGGCGGACAGTTATCGACCGAGAAGAAATTAACAAATCGGTCGTGTTGAGTCTGTTTGGCTGCTAAAACGTCTGGGTTATAATTATGACCTTGTTGTGTCGAGCTTGTCAATACAGCCTTTATTTTTTTTTTAGTGTTGACCTAAGTTATGATATAGGTACTTATAACATATAATTGTCATTCTTTCTAGAATAGAAGAATTTCAGGTTGTAGGTAATCGAGGCTCTCTCTCTCTCTCTCTCTCTCTCTCTCTCTCTCTCTCTCTCTCTCTCTCTCTCTCTCTATATATATATATATATATATATATATATATATATATATATATGTGTGTGTGTGTGTGTATAATATGTAAATATATATCTAGACACGTTTATAATATATATATATATATATGTATATATATTTATATCTGTATCTATAAATATATATATTTTTATATGTATGTATGTGTGTATATATACTGTATGTATATATATATATATATATATATATATATATATATATATATATATATATAAATATATGCTATGATGAAATAAGTCTTAAACGGTTTGTTGTTTTAGCCATTGCTTTCCTCTTCACCATTTCAGGGTGAATATTTTGAAGCAGTTAAAAATCAAAAGTCAACCATTCCGTTCGGTGTTTCCCTTCGTTCAGTTCTCAAACAAGGAACTTCCTCCCTTACTCAGTTTCTGTAATTCATTCCATATGCCTTTATTCAATAGATAGATTCAGAATCCACTGAGAATGGTAACTTATTAAATATATTGTTCTTTATCATTCCTTCTGATGAACTAAATTACGCCCTTAAAGAAAGAGTTTCATTTCCAACTCTCATGAGAGAGAGAGAGAGAGAGAGAGAGAGAGAGAGAGAGAGAGAGAGAGAGAGAGAGAGAGAGAGTTTAACAAGAAACTAGTGTCGTTTCGCTCCTTGTTTTAGTGAGCAGTTTTTTACTGAACGAGTTTCATTATTTTGCCATGCGCATTCTTAATTAGAATTGGAAGCTCATTTTGTTTTATTCTTCGAGTTCTAACTGTAAACGTAACTAGCAATATCTGAAAGAGATAAGCTAGTTTAATGCCTGGTGAAGTAAGATTTAACGATCATAATGTTATATGATATCTATTGTTGCATTGTTAAAGAATGGAGATTTTTTAATAAAAGTAAATGATTATGGCCGACTATAATATTATAGTAAAAAAGATGTTAACATAACAAAAGTAAGTCTATAAGAGAGATTATGACTCTGAAGATGATAATAATAATTACTCTTCCCAACAGTCGTTGTCTATACTTAGTTTCTTTTTTTGATTCAGACATTATTATTATTATTATTATTATTATTATTATTATTATTATTATTATTATTATTATTATTATTATTATTATTGTCAAGAAATTAACAGTGTCGTGATTAAATTTGTATAATAAAGATCCACACATTAGATAAATTATTTTATTTGTTAAAGATAAAAGGTGTTCGAAAGTCTTCGTTTTTATCCTTTACAAATAATGAAAAAATTTATATTATTATTATTATTATTATTATTATTATTATTATTATTATTATTATTATTATTATTATTATTATTAATGTTGACGCTGTTCCGGTAGTTAATGGACAGCTAAATAGAATATATATTGCAATTTGGATCTTGGGAACTATGCCTGTTTATGGGTCGTTTAATGCTGAATCATTGAATTTTGGCTATCAAGTGTGTGTGCTAAATGAACGCGACCATATTTGCCAGGGTGAACAGGAACGACGTATGTGGGTTATTCATGAATTTCTGTGTATGTATATAGTTTACATATATATTTTAAATATATAAGTATATACATTATATACATACACAGTATTATTTTTGAAGGTGTGGTATTTATGAGTGAAATATGTAGTTCTTATGCATGTATGTATATATATACTGTATATATATAATGTATGTATAAATATATTATATATATATGTATATATATATATTATATATATATATATATATATATATATATATATATATATATATATATATATATGTGTGTGTGTGTGTGTGTGTGTGTGTGTGTGTACATATCATCACATGCATGTATTTATAATATGTATAAATGTTAGTGACTATTTTCAGGATTTTAATGTATCTGTTCTCCACCATATTTCCATAATAACATTCTCAAATTCATTTATATTCGTAGGTTAACCATTACGAAAGAGGTCACTTTTACCTTGTTCAAATCATGCACCCTTTGACTCCCATCGATCGGATCTCCATAGAGACTCAAAGATGCAGACGAATATCGGAAGGCTACACCATTCTAATATTTGCCAATTTTTTTTTTGCAAGAGAGTGTCATGTCTAGCCTTCGACTCAGGTGATTTTGTAGCCTGTGTGTTATACATTTTTTTTTTTAATCTTGACGACGCTGTCTACAATTTTATGGATTTCTGTATGTATGTATGTATGTACGTGTTAGTGTATGTTCAACAAAATTGGGGCAGCAAAAGAGAGTCAGAAAATTTATGTGTATGTATGTGTGCATGTATGTATGTAAGTACGATACAGGTAAGGTTTCAGTGTTATGTTTCTGTAAGCATTCAATGAAAAATTTGTCCAACCAAGTAACATGTATGTATGTATGTATGTATGTATGTATGTAATGCGAAGTTTAGGCGACAAACATAAGATGAACAGCCCTAGAAAACCTGCATTTTAGAAATTGCTGCATATTACCCTTTGATTTGGGTGGGAATAGTTAATGACTGTGGTCATAAATATATCATGACTGAAATGAGCAACACAAGAAAGAAATCGGGAGAGAATATAAAAGAGAAATAATTCGTGAGAAGCTTGAGATTGCCAGCCACTCAGCTCATCTCTCCTCTCCCTTACAGAATTTCTTCCTCCCTTGTTTACCTCGTCCCCTTCTTTGTCGTGTGTCCGCCACGTCCCTCTTTCTAATATCGCTGGAAGAGAAACAATAGAGTTAAAGAAAGAGGGGAAATTGGACGTGTGACAATTATCCTGATGAATGTTTTTATCGCGGCCTGGCGGCGGTGAGGGGAGCCGTCCCATAGGTTATGTCTTGGCAAATATTGGGTAGGATGATGTCACTGAGACTCACGAAATACGAGAAATTATTTTTGTGTAGGGGAATGCCAGTTTGTCTTACGTAAGTGCTAGGTGGTGATGTAAAGAACGAGTGGGGAAAACATCTGAGAAGATTCAGAGGAGATTTGTAGAAGAAAGGGGGGAGGATTTGCGAGGCTCTAGGGCGTTGTATAGAAGGGAAATTTGTTTAAAGTTTGCGGTGGAAGGGATTTGATGACGGATGATATAACTTCGACGTCCTCGGGATAAAATGGGCTCAGGTGAAGACGGGGAGGTTATTTTGGGGAATTTAGGGTCTTTTAGGGAAAATGCGTTGATTCAGGCAGTGTTTCAAAGATGAAAAAGTTTTGTTGGGTGTTATAAGGTAATACCAAATAAATTTGACAAAGTGTGAGATTAACTAGATTGAACATAAAGTTATGAAGGTTTCTAGATTTCATACGTCGTGCTCTTCATTTCTTATGGCATTTTTGGAATATGAAAATGAATATGAGTTGTCGTCTTTTACATGTGATGTTCGGATAATATTTCTTTATATTTATGTTACGCATTCAGAAATGGAGTGGAATAACTATAAATGCACACACTCATGCACACACACACACACACACACACACACATATATATATATATATATATATATATATATATATATATATATATATATATATATATATATATATATATATATATATATAGTCAATCGTTTTCCTATCAGGACGGAGCCCTGAAGGAAAGAAAGAACAATGTTCACTGCTACATTCATTCTTCAATTGTTGAAGTGTGGCCACTTCATACACCCAAGTAGAGAGGCTCACCAGCAGTGCGTCAATCTCCCTGACCCACACACACTGCACGATTAACTTCTATCTTGCAAGCAACCTTTCGCTTCCTTGATTTGATTCCCCTCCTGTCCTGTGCCTCTTTTAGCTCATTTATTCATCCTTTTCTAGGTCTTCCTCTTAACCTTCTTCCCTGCATTTCCGAATAGCATACCTTTTTCACCAAGCTATCGTCTTCCACTCTTTCCGCATGACAGAACCATATCAAAACATTCTGATGTTTTCTTTCATCTACGCTAACGCTTTTACCACTTTTTCTATGCATTGCCATATTTCTCACCCTTTAAGTTCTTATACCACAAATGCTTAGTACACAGCTCATCTCTAAAGCTGCCTCCTTCTTTCTCTCCTTAGCATTCAACATCACCACTTCGTTTCCATAGAGGAGAGTTGCGTTAACTGTAGTCTCTTCATACTTTCCACTCTTAGCTTCCATAGACTCTCAAAGTTTACTCCCAAGCTTTTGCACAAATCCTGCTGCCTTTTTGGCTTCCCCCTCTTTGTAATTTAATTCTTCCCTGATTCTGCAATCATCCAAAACATTAATCTTTCTCCTCTTGCAAAAATTTTCAGACTTTTTTTTACAGTCTTTTCTCTTCACGATCCCTAATCGGTATGGTATTGTCTGGAAACATCAACCATTACACACTTCCTTAATGACCCATCTTCTTATCCTACTCCTTAGCACCTGCGTCGTCTATCCTTTTTCGGACCTTTCACATCACTTCACATATAACCGTGATGAACAGAATTGGAGACGTAACACCCCCTTGTCCCAGAACCATTTTCACAACAAACCAGTCATTCTCTGCCTGCAAACGGTAACTTGCTTCACTTCCCTCACTTCCATCTTTCTCAGTAATTTACCCTCTCTCCCACTCTCTCTCTTTACACATACACACACAAACATATATATATATATATATATATATATATATATATATATATATATATATATATATATATATATATATATATAAACGTGAACGTTTGTATGTTTGTATGTATGATTGTATGTTAGTGCGCTATAGAAATCCTAACTGCTTGACCGATCTAGACAAAATTTGGCACGTGGCCATCATTTGACCTAACTTAGATAATAGGGTAGGTTTCAAACCTGTACCCCCGTGACAGACATACAAACACAGACATCACAAATGAAATTTTCGTTCTTAGTAGTTCCATCAGGTTTTCCTTCAGGTGCTTTATGGGTTAATGGTAATTTTTCACCTGACTGCTCCAAGTTTTCTTCCAGGAGTTGTCAGACGTATGGTTAACCTGCAACAATAAATTCCCTATAACATCAATTTTTTATCAGAATTTACGTGAATTTTGATAATAATTTATGATAATTATTAATCTAATTGTTAATTACCTCGATAAAATCAACGTTGAAAATCTATATCAATAATTTGTATAAGTAGAGATCCGCTTCCTGTAGTAATCGAAGCCGAGAGCGCCTTCCCCATCCGTGCATGCGTAGTAGCTGGTGTCTAAGTCCGACGTGCAAGATATATGGTGTTTTCGTTTTTTTCATTGGTTCAAATGGGAATTTCCTCATTAATTGTAGAACAGTAATACCTGGATAAAAAGGACAGTCACCATAGTAATACCTGGATGAAAGGGACAGACAGAAAAGTAGTACCTGGATAAAAAGGACAGTCACCACAGTAATCCCTGGGTAAAAGGAACAGTCACCTGGACAAAAGGGACAGTCAGCACATACTATCTGGATAAAAGGGACAGACAGCACTGTAACACCTGGATAAAAGGGACAGTCACCACATAATGCCTGGATAAAAGGGACAGACAGCACTGTAATACCTGGATAAGATAAAAGGGAGAGTCACCACATAATGCCTGGATAAAAGGGACAGACAGCACTGTAATACCTGGATAAGATAAAAGGGAGAGTCACCACATAATGCCTGGATAAAAGGGACAGACAGCACAGTAATACCTGGATAAAAGGGAGTCACCACAGTCAGTTCAGCCATGACTGGTCGAAGTATGAATGTCCAGATGAAAAAAGTAGAACTGTCAGTCGGACCGTCAACACAAACCCCCCCCCCTCCCCCTCCCTTCTCCCTCCCCTTTCCCCTTCCCACTCCCTTCCCCTTCCCTCTCCTCTCCCCCTCCCCCTTCCCTCTTCCCTCCCCCTACCCGAAGGCTGTCATTCAGAGTTTTCCCGGGCAGCGTCGGGTTCGTCGGCTAGTATATATATAAATATATATATACATTATTTATATATATATGCATACACTCATATACAGTGTGTATATATATACACAGAGAGAGAGAGAGAGAGAGAGAGAGAGAGAGAGAGAGAGAGAGAGAGAGAGAGAGAGAGGGTAATGTTTGCCCTTGACTGACCTGCCCATCGAGATTAAATCTGAATACGTAACGTCCGTAAAAAACTATGCTAACCCCCTGCCTCGTTTTGAACATACTACTCTAAAAAGTTATAACTTCTCTCTTTCAACTTTTAAAACTGCTTTTTTGGTATTTTGTGATATTACTTTTTTGACATTTTTTGCAGTATGAGCATTTTTTAATATTTACTTATTCTCAAAAGAACGGTTCATGAAAGTTGGTAGAACAACTGCAGAATTTTCTTTTAGTATTCATTCCAGAATTGTTGTTTTTATTTAAAAGAAGCGTTGAATGAATGCTAGTAAATTTCTGCATAAAATTCATTCCACTTCTTTTAAAGTGTTCAGTGTAAATGAATACAGTAAGCTTGTACCACAAGTATTGTTAACAGAGAAGAAAAATAAAATATATCAAGGCAACAGTTTTGCCTCAAAAATACTCGCTTGGTTTTTTAAAACTTGTGTTGATTAGATGCATATATACTGGACCTGTGTCATAGTTTGTCAAATCTTGGTGTAAGATGGGGCACATAGAAATTGGTAGCCAGGTCTAAGTCAAACATCGTTCCCCTAGTCGTCAATGTTGTAATTCATAATCTATAATTAATTACTTATTGCTAAGGTTTTAGGTCTTGAAAAGGGAGTGATATATGTGTGGAAGTTAAATCCTCCTAATCTTTCGTCGATCTGGAAAATTCTTAAAAGAAAACCTGTCCGAAATGCTTGAGAAAGAATTCAAGAGAAGAAATCTTTCATGAAATATTAGCTGACTATATCACACCCACAAATAAGGTAGGGGACATTTGTTCTGGTAAGCAGAATCTATATTTTCGAGGGTAAGGTTTAAAAATGCTCTAAAAATAGTTTCAAGTTTTTTTTTTCTGCAATTCGGTTGGTTATAGCTTGAGTTTGCCACTTTCTGTAAGCCTCTGGCACCTCAGAAACCTTTAGAAGTTTGCCAGTAAGGTGGGTCGCTGTCGGTGGGACTTCTATTACTTTCTCTCAAAACGAAAGTTCAGCTGGTCTGGGAAAGTCTGTGCGAGATTCTAGAAATTTGTTAAATGGGTTTATGTTTGTGTCGCATGTATGAAAAATTTTGTATTTCTCATCAAAAGGGACGGCAATATTAGAGCAATTTTATTGAAGGCGCCGTCATACTATTTGGCCTTTCCCTAAAGGCATTTTCAAGCAAATTGCTTGGAAATGCCTAAGAGTAAAGGCGAAAGATCTTGCTTTCCTTTGTTTCAGTTTAGTCGTGGCCACATACTTTATATTTCTATATATATATATATATATATATATATATATATATATATATATATATATATATATATATATATATATATATATATATATATATATATATATATATATATATATCTATATATCTAGATATCTAGATAGACAGACAGAGAGATAGATAGGTAGGTAGGTAGGTAGGTATAGATATATTGATTATATGGCCACAAGGAAACTGAAACATATATGAGTGGCGCAGTGTAATAAGGTGCCAAGCGCCGTTTTTTAAAAAATGATAAAAACGCATTTAAAGTTTGCCAACTATGAAAACGCTTATAAAAGAAAAACCAGCCAAACGATTTCTATGAATCATACCTCATTTTAAAGGAAATTTATTCGCCTATTACATATGCAAAAATCATTATAGTATGTTTTGTCATTTAGCAGCCACAACCACAAAAGTGAGGTAATGTAAGATTGTAAAGTGTTAATGAACACAATGAAAATGTTTTCATACGGCAATTAAAGCATGTTTTTGTGAAAACAACCTAAAATATTTATCCTAATAATGCTCTAAAATTATTATTATAACATATCTGAGTAAAATTTCCATGAAAATATTATAAAACAAAAACAATTACCGTACATCCACCCACGCACCTCCACTGGTTGCCGCTTGCCTCCTTTTTATGACGAGTCTTATGATGTAGCAGTGAGAACTCGCTAAGGGCGAAATTTCCCTTTGTTTTGCATGGATTTTCGAACCTTTTGCCAGTAACATAAGGGGACAAAAGTGTGTGTACAGGATAGTGCTGTACTTTAGCTGCTCGCTCACAATAAAAAAACCAATTCGGCCGCGGTGGCGCTTGCCACCTTGTTACGCCGCGCCCCTCATATATATATATATGTGTGTGTGTGTGTTTGTATATGTGGTGTTGCACGAGTGCGAGAAAAGACTGAAAATACAGCCGAAAGACACACGTGTGGAGGAGAGCGAGCTTGGCGCATTTGGTATGCCGGGAGGAAAATATCTGGCCATTATTCCCGGTACCTGAAAATGTTTCCAGATGGAACTCAGAGGTGACAGACGCCCAGTTGACGGAACTTGGCTGAAGACGCTCAAGTCTTCCTCCCGAGGGAGGGTCAAGATTTCGAGGAAGTCCCGTAGGATTTGAAGTCCGGCTGGAATGCACAATATGGTTCCGGGAGGGAGGATGTTTTCTTGCCTTTATGGAGAAAGTTCTGATTTACTTACTTGCTTTTATATATTTCTTGTTTGTTTATTTATTTGGCAGCTGAAGGTATTTGTGTTTTCTTTTATCGTGATATTTATTTTTATTTTCGTGGCTAGTGATATTAATGTTTTTTTAAATTGTGTTTGTCGATGAATATTTAAGCATCTTAGATACATAATAATTATTGTACCGATACCGTCAAAAATTATGTTAAAGATAAGAGAGGGTCGGATAGCAAGGCGCCCCCCCCCCTCTCTCTCTCTCTCTATGACGACCAAGCTGTAAATGTGCACCAGTGCAATCTGGCGCCAAGAAAGGTCATGGGACACGCAACCTCATCTGTAGAAAGTTGCTGTGGACTGGAGGCTCTGATGACACCTATTCCTTATTAGAATACAGTGAAAAAGTTCAAAAGAAATTCTTCATCAATAGCAAGTAGGGGGTTGGTGGGGAGAACGTGAAATGTTGCAGTGACACAGGTCGTGCTTTTGAACTTTTGTTCTGTCTTGGTCATATTTTGTTGCCAATTCTTAAGGTTTCTATTCGTCGAACAAGGAAGATAGCACTGACAACATAACGACAGGCTCTTATACAATAATAATAACAACAACAAAAACAGTAATAATAATAATAATAATAATAATAATAATAATAATAATAATAATAATAATAATAATAATGTAAAGTCGTTTTCTCCAGGGCTTGCCCTTGTCACAACAATTCTTGGATGAATGTGGGAGCGGCTATTGCGTTATTATTTCAGAAAGCCACCCTTTTTGAATGGGAAGATGTTTCGCAAAATAATAATGATCATAATAAGGACCAGGTTGCTAACGATGCTAATAATAATGATGGTGACAATAAAAATGTCTTCTCTTTCCTTCCAGCCTGGCAACGTTATCTCCCCCTCTTCATTAATCTTTCCAACCGTCTTCCTCTCATTTATCTCTCACTGTATTATCTCTGACATTTCCCATCTGCGCCTCATCCCCGTCTTAAAATGGTCTTGGAAGAAGCAGCTTCCAATTTTACTGCTGCGACAAAATCCCGTAAATAGGGCGAGGATTGTGTGTACGCCCACCAGGATTTATCAGACGCGGTAATAACCGTTCTCTCATTTTTCTCTTCTTTTTTTGTGAGCGTTTTAGCCTTCGTCTGTTTGATGTTCATTAGTGTGTATTGGATATTGCCTCTAGGAAAGGAAGGTGGGCGGATTATTTGCTCGTTATGAAACGGTTATGTGGGATGTCTGAAAGTGAAAGGAAAAGCTGCATGTTGCAATACAAGGACCTAGAGAGAGTTTCTGATAGAATTTGATAGAAAGGCGATGTGTAGAGTACTGAAGATGCATGGTAAAGAGGGTGAATTGTTGAGAGCCATAGCGTTTATGATAGAAGTAAAGCACGTGTTAGTGTGTACAGGCGGTGGGGGAGTGAATGGTTTGGTGTAAAAATGGGCTGAGGCAAGGGTAAGTTATGTCTCCAAGACTATTTAATATAATGATTTATGGATTGATGCGAGAAATCAGAGAAAGGACTGTAGATTCAGCTGTAAAGTTGGCGAGTAGAATGTGGAGTGGTTGATGGTTGCAGATGGAAATACTGAGGAGAAACTGTAGTGACTACTGGAAACGTTTGAAAGTGCGTACAAGAAGAAAATATTGAGGATAAATGTGAGCAAGAGTAAGGTTATTAGAGTAAATGCGAACCAGAAGTCTGGACTTGAGGCAGCAGTAGGTTCACAAAGATATTTGGTAGTAAGTATTTCGAACGACGGTAGAACGAGAGGAGAGGTGAGTCATAGATCAGGTGAGTGAAGCAAGGAAGGCAGCAGACTTTTGCAAAAGATTAGGTGGAAACTTGAAGTCTTTGTGTAAACCAAGGTTGGAATGTATGAAGGGATGGTTGAGCCAGCTCTCCTCTATGTATGTGAAGTATGCCTGCGAATGAAAGAACAGTGCTGGAAGCTGTAAAGAGGAAATGTTTACGCTGTGAATGGGGTATAAGAAATGAAAGGGTGAGACAGGTGAGGATACACAGGACTGGTAAAAAGGGTTAACTTGGGTGAAAGAATGGACGATGTTAGGTGGTGAAAAGAGTATACCATTCAGAAAAAAAAGTTAAGTATACCTTAGTTTAACCAGACCACTGAGGTGATTAACAGCTCTCCTAGGGCTGGCCTGAAGGATTAGACTTATTTTACGTGGCTAACAACCTATTGGTTACTAGCGACGAGACCTACAGCTTATTGTGGAATCCGAACCACGTTATAACGAGAAATGAATTTCTATCACCAGAAATAAATTCCTCTAATTCTTCATTGGCCGGCCGGAGAATCGAACGCTGGCCCAGCAGAGTCCTGTCCGAGAACGCTACCGACCCGTCCAACGAGGAACTATATATATATATATACCATTCAGAGGTGTTGAATTTCAAACCGGCTAATTAAACTGGCAGATGATACAATTCTCTAAATATGATATTTTTTGTCGGATATAATTAATACCTCGCCTACTGTAGGCTACGATTTCTGGAATAATGGAAATGAATTACACATTGATGATAATTATGATATATCTATTGCGCTCCTGTCGTCATTATAAATTTATCAAAAATAGCTATTCCGGTAGCTTGAATATTAAAACTAATGATATTAATAACAGTAAAAACAACAGCAACAGTAATAATAACAGTTATTATAGTGAAAAGACTTTTTCAGTAATCCAGCAGGTCTTCCGTCGTAATGAGAGTATTTATTTTACGATCGTATTTGTATTTGATAGGTTTCGCACGGTGCACCAGGCTTTTGTTCTCGGTTCTTTAAAAGATGGAGGTAAAATTTATATATATATATATATATATATATATATATATATATATATATATATATATATCTCACTCAAGTTGGGATCGAATCCTGGTCGAGAAAACTGGTCAGCAGTCACTGTCACGTTCACACTATGAACGTAATCCAGGAAAGAACTCCTTCTGCAGAAACCTAACCCAACATTAGCCTCATCATCTGTCTACCTTCAAAGAAGGCTCATCAGCAGGAAGTCAAATCCTCCTAGACAAGACTCTAGTAGCATCAAACTTGCAGAGAGTCTCACTTTTCTCTCATATTTTATAAGGACCCCTCAGCATTTACGATTAATGTACTCTTTTCACCCACCTACCGTCCCTCATTCTCCCAATATGACCATACCACATCAAAACTTTTTTATCACTATTATTATTATTATTATTATTATTATTATTATTATTATTATTATTATTATTATTATTATTATTATTATTATTATTATTCAGAAGATGAACCATATTCATATGGAACAAGCCCATTTGGGCCATTTACTTGAATTCAATCTTCCAAAGAATATGGTGTTCATTAGGAAGAAGAGATGGTAAAGGGAAATGCAGAAAGAGATCTCACTAATTAAAATGAAACAGTAAATTAATTGATATTCATAACTCAACATTTCCAACTGCTCATCATTCGAGGTTCCTGCTGCATTACAGTAGTCGTTTAAAAAAAGGCACTCCAGATCACTTCCGGGAACACCAATTTAAGCAGGACATGATGAAATGCGGCAAGGAAAATAAATGCAGTGAGTGTGTTGAATATTGAAACAAGATTCAGGAAAGGTAATATGGTGACTAACAGGTTATTTTCTGAGCGATAAAACTAATAGAATTGAAAATATTATTAGGGAATTATTAGAACTGAAAATATTTCTTGGGAATTACTGGAATTGAAAATATTATTAGGGAATTACTGAAATGAAAAATATTATTTGGGAATTACTGGAATTGAAAATATTATTAGGGAATGACTAGAATTGAAAACATTATTTGGGAATGGCTAGAATTGAAAATATTATTTGGGAATGACTAGAATTGAAAATATTATTTGGGGATGACTAGAATTGAAAATATTATTTGGGAATGACTAGAATTGAAAATATTATTTGGGAATGACTAGAATTGAAAATATTATTTGGGAATTACTAGAACTGAAAATATTTTTTGGGACTTACTAGAACTGAAAATATTATTTGGGAATTACTAGAATTGAAAATATTTTTTTCGCAAATACTCGAAATGATAAAATCATTTAAATGAAACACCTCCCCTGAAGTTTATTGTAAACTTAGATAATTCTTACTAAAACACGAAGGGCGAAGACCTCTCTTACCTGATCCATCAACAACGAAAATTTTTTTCGCATAAACGGAAGTAATTTTGCTAGATTTAATGTGAGGATTTTGCTGGAAGGCAATGAAATGTTTTCCCCGTCAGTCACACGTCGGATGGATGTCAGGGAATTACATGGCGCTCATTTCCACCCTAATTATACAGTGAATTTTAAGCGATGGCAGCTGACCGGGTGATGTGTGTGTACGTTCGTTTGTTTGTTTGCGTTTGCCTGTTTAAGGTTTAGAAAAATGAATGGATTGTTGAACCAGTTCACCTTTATGTCAATGAAGTGTGTATGTCGAATATGAATGATAAGAGAGAGTTTTAAGCACTAGCAGCTGACCGGGTGATGTGTGTGTACGTTCGTTTGTTTGTTTGCGATTGCATGTTTAAGGTTTAGAAGAATGAATGGGAGAGTTTTAAGCACTAGCAGCTGACCTGGTGATGTGCGTGTATGTTCGTTTGTTTGTTTGTGTTTGCATGTTTAAGGTTTAGAAAAATGAAGAATGAATGGATTGTTGAACCAGTTCTCCTTTATGTTAGTGGAGTGTATGTCGAATATGAATGATAAGAGAGATTTTTAAGCACTAGCAGCTGACCTGGTGATGTGTGTGTGTACGTTCGTTTGTTTGTTTGTGTTTGCATGTTTAAGGTTTAGAGGAATGAATGAATTGTTGAACCAGTTCTCCTTTATGTCAGTGAAGTGTGTATGTCGAATATGAATGATAAGGGAGAGTTTTAAGCACTAGCAGCTGACCTGGTGATGTGTGTGTACATTCGTTTGTTTGTTTGTGTTTGCATGTTTAAGGTTTAGAGGAATGAATGAATTGTTGAACCAGTTCTCCTTTATGTCAGTGAAGTGTGTATGTCGAATATGAATGATAAGGGAGAGTTTTAAGCACTAGCAGCTGACCTGGTGATGTGTGTGTACGTTCGTTTGTTTGTTTGTGTTTGCACGTTTAAGGTTTAGAAGAATGAATGGATTGTTGAACCAGTTCTCCTTTATGTCAATGAAGTATGTATGTCGAATATGAATGATAAAAGAGAGTTTTAAGCACTAGCAGCTGACCTGGTGATGTGTGTGTACATTCGTTTGTTTGTTTGTGTTTGCATGTTTAAGGTTTAGAGGAATGAATGAATTGTTGAACCAGTTCTCCTTTATGTCAGTGAAGTGTGTATGTCGAATATGAATGATAAGGGAGAGTTTTAAGCACTAGCAGCTGACCTGGTGATGTGTGTGTATGTTCGTTTGTTTGTTTGTGTTTGCATGTTTAAGGTTTAGAGGAATGAATGAATTGTTGAACCAGTTCTCCTTTATGTCAGTGAAGTGTGTATGTCGAATATGAATGATAAGGGAGAGTTTTAAGCACTAGCAGCTGACCTGGTGATGTGTGTGTACGTTCGTTTGTTTGTTTGTGTTTGCACGTTTAAGGTTTAGAAGAATGAATGGATTGTTGAACCAGTTTTCCTTTATGTCAGTGAAGTGTGTATGTCGAATATGAATGATAAGAGAGAGTTTTAAGCACTAGCAGCTGACCTGGTGATGTGTGTGTACATTCGTTTGTTTGTTTGTGTATGCATGTTTAAGGTTTAGAGGAATGAATGAATTGTTGAACCAGTTCTCCTTTATGTCAGTGAAGTGTGTATGTCGAATATGAATGATAAGGGAGAGTTTTAAGCACTAGCAGCTGACCTGGTGATTTGTGTGTATGTTCGTTTGTTTGTTTGTTTGTGTTTGCATGTATAAGGTTTAGAGGAATGAATGAATTGTTGAACCAGTTCTCCTTTATGTCAGTGAAGTGTGTATGTCGAATATGAATGATAAGGGAGAGTTTGAAGCTGTTGGGATGAACTACTTGCGTAGTGCATGTGGCGGTAGAAGAATAGAAGGTGTAGGAAATGTGGAGTTACGTTTGGTAGAATATTAATGCAGGTAAAAGCATAGATCTGACTATTTCGAGATGGTTTGGTCATATGGAAAGAATGGAATATTAAATAGAGGAAGATTTAGAAAGACTGGATAGATGAAATGAAAAAGTACTTGTAGGATACAAGTGAATGGCGCAGTAACAGAAGTTTCTTGCAAAAGAGAAACATTCGAGATTCAGCAGTTAAAGAATTTGCAGTGACATTGCCATTTGTAGCGAAAACGGTTAAATGTGACTATATATATATATATATATATATATATATATATATATATATATATATATATATACACACACACACACACACAGTAACAGTTACTCATTCCATTACACGATACATTAGCATAGATATATATGCACCCTCTCCGCTCATATACATTTATGCACGCTCTGTATTTTCTAGAGTTTGGAAAGTTACATATTATTATTATTATTATTATTATTATTATTATTATTATTATTATTATTATTATTATTATTATTATTATTATTCAAAATGACTACTAACTTGTGAAACAAGCTGCAACAAAATAAAAAAAGAAAAGAAAAAATGTATAGAAGAAATCTAAAAAGCAGATCAGTGAAAACATACGCAATCAGAAATATGAAGCGGAAAGACTAAGGCTATGGTGACTGGACAGAGAATGTGCTACATTTTAAAACTTAGTAAGCGTAATATTCGTGGCCACCCATCGTATTTGTGTCTTCTGAGTCTCCCTCCTTGGGAAACTTTCCGAAGACGTGCTTTTCGAAACGTGCCACCATTCTAAATTCATATCTCGTTTCTTCTTCTGCTTAGTCTTACGGTTCTTTTTAGTATTCTGTAAAAAAAAAAACTATTTTGCCGGCTTTGTCTGCCAGTCCGCACTTTATTCTGTCCGCACTTTTTCTATCCGCCCTCAGATCCTAAAAACTACTGAGGCTAGAGGGCTGCAAATTGGTATGTTGACCATACACCCTCCAATCATCAAACAGCAAATTGCAGCGCTCTAGCCTCAGTAGTTTTTTATTTTATTTAAGTTAAAGTTAGCCATAATCGTGCTTCTGGTAACGATATAGGACAGGGCACCACCTGGCCGTGGTTAAAATTTCATGGGCCGCAGCTCACGCAGCATTATACCGAGACCAGCGAAAGATAGATCTATTTTCGGTGGCCTTGATTATACGCTGTAGCGACTGTACAGAAAACTCGATTGCGCCGAAGAAGCTTCGGCGCGTTTTTTACTTCTTATTGCTATCAGTATGATGTTGTGCTGTTTTTGGAAATGGTCAAAAAAGGCTAATAACTAACATAGCAAGCCTCAGCTAACTGTGATTCGGGAGGGGAAAAAACCAGAGAACTAAAAGAACGGATAACCCAGTCAACAATGACTAAGGCAGAAAATTAGCATTTAAGATTTCTAAGCTATAAATACGCGAATACTGGCTCTGGCAAGTTATACGAAGCTGGCGAGCATCAGTAGCCAAAATACAGCCCTGTAATGGCGTCCATAGTAGTCTTATTTGGCAATACCTACCTCTCTTGTAAAAAAAAAAAAATATACCTTAGTTTTACCAGACCACTGAGCTGATTGACAGCTCTCCTAGGGCTGGCCCGAAGAATTAGACTTATTTTACGTGGCTAAGAACCAATTGGTTACTTAGCAACGGGACCTAAAGCTTATTGTGAAATCCGAACCACATTATACCGAGAAAAGAATTTCTATCACCAGAAATAAATTCCTCTAACTCTTCATCAGCCGGCCGGAGACTCAAACTCGGGCCTAGCGAGTGCTAGTCCACAGCTTTACCAACTCGTCGAACGAAGAGCTAATAGTAAATATGTATATATCGTATATATATATATATATATATATATATATATATATATATATATATATATATATATATATATATATATATATATAATATATATACACACATATGTTTATTTTATATATATATATATATATATATATATATATATATATATATATATATATAATATATATACACACATATGTTTATTTTTTTTATATATATATATATATATATATATATATATATATATATATATATATATATATATATTTATATTTATATTTATATGTGTGTGTGTGTGTGTGTGTGTGTGGGTGTGGGTGTATTAAATGGTAAAAGAATGCCTAAAAAAAATATTATGATCTTGTCTGAATCTAGCTATAGTGTTACTAATACACAGTGAATGATGGCATGGGCGCACGGTACGAGATCACCTCATTAATAAATTCGTGAACTGACTGAAGTCGAATCAGTCATCCCACTGAATATTCCGCTAACTAATCCACTTTATCCCTTTGAAACCCGGCAGCTTCTCTATTTCATATCAGTGGCGTGTGAATAACAGTGGTATGAGATGTCCTGTCTTCATACTGCACTGTTTTGGTTTTCTGACAAGAAAGCTATTGTGCCGGCTTTGTCTGTCCGTCCGCACTTTATTCTGTCCGCATTTTTTCTGTCCGCCCTCAGATCTTAAAAACTACTGAGGCTAGAGGGTTGCAAATTGGTATGTTGATCATGCACCTTCCAAACATCAACCATACTAAATTGCAGTCCTCTAGCCGCAGTAGTTTTTATGTTATTTAAGGTTAAAGTTAGCCATAATCGTGCATCTGGCAACGATATATACCAGGCCACCACCTGGCCGTGCTTAAAGTTTCATGGTCCGCGGCTCATACAGCATTATACCGAGACCACCGAAAGATAGATCTATTTTCGGTGAGCTTGATTATACGCTCTAGCGGCTGTACAGAAAACTCGATTACGCCGAAGAAACTTCGGCGCAGTTTTTACTTGTTTGTTTTTAGGGCCAACATTCATGGCACCTGAATACTGCTCTTGAAAGGCCAGGCAGGATGGGTCTAACTCTAAGCTAACTAGATTAGAACATCAGATACCTACTGTACAACAAAAAGTGTTAAATAGAAGGAATAACAAATGTCATTCTGTACAACTATGAAACATTCCCTGTATTTAAGGTTATTTAAGAACAGGCATTTTAAGATCGAGATTAAAAAGAGCAACAGAATTGCCTAACTATTTCCAGCTTACATCATGGCCATCGAACGAAAAGTACGTCTAAGTGGGCTTAAAATGAAATTTCCGTCAATCTAAGAGAGCGTGAGTTGTCTTATTGTGGCCAAAAAGCAACGTCTCAGCCTGGTCCTTTCTACACGAATTAACTCTTCCACCTGCCCCTGTCGTTCCCTTGCTCTCAGGATATATATCATAACAAAATCTGACCTTGCATGTCGTCCCCACTCACCTCATCTCGAAATCCTGTGTCTTCTGAGCATAACACTCTGTCTCTTGCTTCCGTTTATTCCTGTCAGTGGCTAATATCTTTTCCACTGCAAAAGGCCAGGGTTTGTTGATTTCTTTTCTTGTGTCTGTTACAGGGAATATTTGAAATCCAGGGATTTCACGAAATCCCTAGGGAATGTGTGAAATGACCAATTCGTTTAGGAACATTTGATCCCCGTGGGCTAGTACTAAACACGGCGAAACAGTGATTCATCTACACTGTTTCGCCGTGTTTGGTACTAGCCCCTAGGGGATCAAATGCACTTAGGGAGTTTTGATCCTCCAGGGGCTAGTACTAAACAAGGCGAAAAACATTTTACCCCCCAGGGGCTAGCACTAAACACGGCAAAGCAGAGTAGATGAATCACTGTTTTGCCGTGCTTAGTACTAGCCCTCTGGGATCAAATGTTCCCAAGCCAATTGGTCATTTCACATACTCTCTAGGGATTTCGTGAAATCCCTGATTTCACATATTTACAGTAACATATCTCTATTATTTTGGTTTGGGGTGAGAGGCAATCATTTCTTCCTAGTCAGTGTTCAAGGACAAGATAACAATTGGCTTGGGTTTCACCTAGTTTTTATTTTTGTTTGTTAATGGGACTCGTCTGTTCTTTGTTCGTATGAGATGTCGTTTAGCTGCCTTCTTCTTATGAGCTAAAGAAACGGCTTTGATGCTTTTCAGTTTCTTGGCTCCTCCTTACATGTGTGTTTTTCAGAGGGTAAAACATATTTCAGATCTGAGGCATTTTATGTCTTAAAAGCTGAAAATATTTTCATTCCTTGGCAACGTTAAAAACGTTACTTTTTTATGTTTTCAAAGCATGAAATTTTTTCTATAATAAGCCTTTTAATTAATTTTGATCCAAAAATGACATTTCCTCTCGTACATCTTCGGTCATATAAAACGATTTATTTCACACACAGTAATTATACAATTAATTTTCTTCATATATTATTCCTGCATTTAATTTTATCCAAAATGTACCTTTTCATTTTTCCACGTTTCAAAAAGAGAGAATTCAATGGACTTCGTAGAAGAGAATATTCTCCGTTTCATGGGTCAGTTCATCAACGGAAGCCTTTGAGTTCATACAGATTGGTGCTGAGTTATCCTGAATTGGCTTGAAAGTTAATGTACTGTATACCGGCCCTAGTTGAGTCAGACTCCATATCCCCCCCAGCAAAAATTACGATTATGTGCCCAAGAGCTCTGGAACTGTGACCGTTCGTCTTGTAACTCCAGTTGACACCTGAAGTTCTTCATTCATGCTCCATGATATCCTTCTCTCTCTCTCTCTCTCTCTCTCTCTCTCTCTCTCTCTCTCTCTCTCTCTCTCTTCAGTAAAGGTAGAACAAAAATCTGAAGCGTGTAGCATTACAATCTCTCTCTCTCTCTCTCTCTCTCTCTCTCTCTCTCTCTCTCTCTCTCTCTCTCTCTCTCTCTCTTCAGTAAAGGTAGAACCAAAAAATCTGAAGCGTGTAGAATTACTCTCTCTCTCTCTCTCTCTCTCTCTCTCTCTCTCTCTCTCTCTCTCTCTCTCTCTCTCTCTCTCTCTCTCTCTAGTAAGGGTAGAACAAAAATCTGTAGCGTGTAGCATAACAATCTATCTCTCTCTCTCTCTCTCTCTCTCTCTCTCTCTCTCTCTCTCTCTCTCTCTCTCTCTCTCTCTCTCTCTCTCTCTCTTCAGTAAAGGTAGAACCAAAAATTCTGAAGCGTGTAGAATTACTCTCTCTCTCTCTCTCTCCCTCTCTCTCTCTCTCTCTCTCTCTCTCTCTCTCTCTCTTCAGTAAGGGTAGAACAAAAATCTGAAGCGTGTAGCATTACAATCTCTCTCTCTCTCTCTCTCTCTCTCTCTCTCTCTCTCTCTCTCTCTCCAGTAAAGGTAGAAAAATCTGAAGCGTGTAGAATTACAATCTCTCTCTCTCTCTCTCTCTCTCTCTCTCTCTCTCTCTCTCTCTCTCTCTCTCTCTCTCTCTCTCTCCAGTAAAGGTAGAACAAAAAATCTGAAGCGCGTAGAATTACAATCTCTCTCTCTCTCTCTCTCTCTCTCTCTCTCTCTCTCTCTCTCTCTCTCTCTCTCTCTCTCTCTCTCTCTCTCCAAGAAGAAAGCAGCATATCAATCCTTAAGAGACCCGGAAATAGAGCAGTAAATTTTGGACTCCTGGACTCTGCATTTTCCAAATTGGTAGTGAACGGATTTTAGGCCTCCAGTGGTTTATTCGATGCTTTTCCAGCATTTTGTAGAATGGACGTCTTTCCTCCTGAACTGGGTCAGCACAGAGAGAGAGAGAGAGAGAGAGAGAGAGAGAGAGAGAGAGAGAGAGAGAGAGAGAGAGAGAGAGAGAGATTTAGAGTTACGCTTTCCAGATCTTTTGTGCTACCTTTACTGGAATGTTAATGTCTTTTCTGGCTGGAAGCAGCTTACCAATACCAATAAAATAGGTTTACCAGATCTGCTGAAGATATCAGACGAATATACCTTAAGGATTTGTTCGTGCTACTCATTTTTGAAAGGCATCAGGGTGCGCCATCTGTTGGGGTAACATGATGTCGCATTGCCCAGCGAAGGGCTTCATATTCTTCTTGCTGTAAGTCTGTGGAACCTTTTTTCCCGCAGTTGTTATTTATGCCAATGATCATGGGTTCAAGAATCATACTTTTTAAAGTACCAGTCACCATTGCTTTAGGTTAACTGACACGTACATTATATATATATATATATATATATATATATATATATATATATATATATATATATATATATAATATGTCTATATATACACGTGTATCTGTCTATTTATCCATCCATCCATCTATCTATCTATCTGCAATGTATACTTAGGTACATGCATGCATACATACGTTATGAACACACACACACACACACACACATATATATTTATATATATATATATATATATATATATATATATATATATATATATATATATATATATATATATATATATAGAGAGAGAGAGAGAGAGAGAGAGAGAGAGAGAGAGAGAGAGAGAGAGAGAGAGAACCGCTGCATATCCAACTATCTAAATAAGTGGGTAATATTTCAAGTTACAATAGCATATTGCAGAAAAGCACCACAAAGCAAGCGAAAGGAAAAATTGAGAACTTGTGTCAGTGCATGGCTGGAGTCATGGCGAGAATAAATTATGCAAATGCCTGAATAAAGCAATAGCCTGGGAGTCAGAATATACCTTAAAAGTGCTTTGGACCTGGGTTTGATCACTTCGCGAGCTCACGAAAAACACTTTCACGGGGACTTTATTTATGTTTTTTTTTTTTTTTACATTAGAAACTCTTTCCACGAGGGTACAACACGCCAGCAAGATATCAGAAAGTCGTTGATAAGGTGGGGTAACTCAAGTGGGGAATGGGACAGGTGTTTAGATGGAAAAAGTGAACGAGAAGTAATTGTTTCTTCATTTCTTGGAATGGGGCTCTGAAGAGTGCAGTTGATATCTGCGTGGGTTCTCGTCTTTTCCTGTTCAAAAATGGTTTCATGCTTGTGTAAATGTATGTGCAACAATAGTCATCTCCTTCTCATAGGGGCTGGCTCCAGAGAAGTAACGAGACATTAGTCAGTGCCATATTCATTTAACTCCTAAGCCAAAGGTGAGTCCTCTGAGCGAAAAGCTTCTACAAAATCAACTCAGAAGACTCATTAGCACTCACGCTATAGTTTCCTGGATACTGGGGACCTTTCGTTCCAACATTTTTTGTATCCCTTGAGGTCAGCCCTTTCTTTGTCCAGTTTTTCCTCCTCCTCCCAAAATTTGTGAATTATGCGCTCTTTGCATCAACCTTTTGTCCTTCACATCTGTCCACATTACCAAACCATTTTCCAACACATCCATTTTCTCCTAACGATAACATTGTTACCGCGTCTTTGCATGTGTTTCTTTCTTAGTTGTAAACCAATCATCTCGGCTGGATCCAAACTTTCTTTTTTATTTGCATTCAGCATCCTGCAGTGCTTGCGTAGACAGGAACTGGTTCAACAGTCCCCTTACATCCTAACTTTTGTTTCCTTGGACATTCTTCTTCTCTTCCAAACTTATTCCAGAGATTATTCTGCCTTATTTTCTTCTCCTTTCTGTGATTCACCTCTTCCATAAAAATATCATTTACTCTGCCTTTTCCATCTACGAACTGTAACAGCATTCACTTCTCCCCTTTCCTGGCTTCCTTATACCCTCATACCCCTAATATTGCTAACCTCCGTTTTCACCTCCAGCTCAGCAATACCTATCACAAACAAACAGCATCACACAAACAGTTTATATATACATATATATATATATATATATATATATATATATATATATATATATATATATTTATATCTATCTATCTATCTATCTATCTATCTATCTATCTATCTATCTATATATATATATATATATATATATATATATATATATATATATATATATATATATATATATATATATATATATATTTATATAAACTGTTTGTGTATGTTGCTGTTTGTTTGTGATAGGCATTGCTGAGCTAACTCTCCCTTATGGAAATAAATTGTGGAGGTTTGATTCAAATTGAAGAAAAAGGGTTGAAGCTTTTGAAAGAACCTTATTGCATGGTAAACGTACTGTACGTAAAAAGAGCCCGGAATGTTAATAATGTGGCGATACATACGTAGGTGAATTGCTCTGCGCGTATAGGCTGGTTCGACGTGCTGCTGGTAAACATTTTGTGTAGGGGTAGCTAATGTTGTGGAAGTTTCTTGTACTGGGGGCTCATTCATGAATCAGCAGTTACAGTATGGCTGGGGCAGTGACCAGTGTGTCGTCTTTTCTCAGATTTCGTCATCTTTCAAAGAAAACAGCTTTACTCAATATATATATATATATATATATGTATATATATGTGTGTGTGTGTGTGTGTGTGTGTGTGTGTGTACAAAGCACACATCATCCCTGAATACTAGGGCACATTCATTGAAAAGCATAATTGATACCATGCTGGCGCACATTCACTTGCAAATTGATGCCTGCAATTAGTGCATTGTTATTAGCATAGCAACGTTGTGTTTGTAGCACAGGAAACCAACGTGTACATGTGCGTACAGTTGTCCTTTTTATACAGTCGGTACACTGTCTGACTTGCTGGCTATAGACATTTGTTTGTACAGTAGGGCATAGAAATCCGGAACTCATGATGAAGTTTGTTTACGAACTGGGGAAGAGGCGAGGGTCGGGGAGGGGGGTGATTGGTTTCCGACGGTGTTCGTTCGTTTGCTTGTTTTTTATTTGTTAAATGCTTTTATACACCGTTGATATTTTTCTTTCGCTTATGTCTTTAAAAACGACCTTGTCAGCATAAATAATAACGTCAGGGGCGTGCACAGACTTTCAGAAGGGCAGGGGCTCGAGTGGGAAAAAGGGCGCTCCCGTAGTTTTTGAAAATGAAATCTACCGTGTTTTATATGCTACAGTTATATGATAATATATGATCTATATAAAAAGAAGAAATGTTGCAAGGATAATATGATCCAATTTAATTATTATTTCTAACAAAAAGGGCACCTTAGCTATGAAGTAGAAAAATGGCAGGGGGCAGGCATCCCAAGCTGCACCCCCCTTGTGCACGCCCCTAAATAACATACCGGTTTTGTAAGTTTCCAGTTTTATTTATTTATTTTTCTTTAATTGACGCTGTTTCTGTACCTCAAAACATTTTTAAATAGGAGGGATGTTCAGTTCTCTCTTGTTCTCATGGCAGATTGTATGTGTTTCATGTTATCTATAAATTTTTCTGTTTTTTTCTCTTTCTTTTTCGTTATATAGATCGTTGTTTTCGTAGGAAATTGCATTGATGAAATGGATGATATCTTGATGAATATTTACAGAATGGATGATTATTTTTATATCCTATTGATCCTTATTGATGTTATTTCTTCCTATTAGTTTATATAATAATAAATTTCATATATATTGTATAATTCTCTTCTGAAAAGTCCAAATTTTTTCTTTCCTCAGTTACATTCTATTTCCTGTTTTTGATTATTCCTCTTTTATAGTCTCATACTCTGCTGCGATCATTTCTCACTTTAAATAGTCTCATCTTTCTTTGACACTCCTCTGCCTTCCTATGATAATTTCTCATCTCATATCTGTCTATGTTAATCTCTTATTACAGATTCTCGCCGTTTCCTGTGATGACTTCTAATCTTACATTCTCCTTTCTGAGAATCCCTGTAAATTCTCATGCCTTTAATCGAAAATATTTTACCTGAAGTTATCTTCATTCTTTAAGCCGCTTTTCTTGCTTGTATTCTTCTCCTTTGAATTTCCCTTCATCTTTGTGATAACTTCCCCGTGAATATCATTTCATTTCTGTCGGAATTTCTCCTCTTACATTTCCATCTTTTCTACGTTATTCCCGCAGAATTTCTACCTCCTCTTTATATATCCTCACATTTTTTTTTTAATTTCTAAGATCACGTTGTTGATATATCACACTAAATCCTTCTCTTTTTTTTCTCCTCTCTCTCTTCCAGGCGTTATGTTCCACCAAGGCGCCCGTAACCACATGAAGAAGGCCAGGGAGGAAGAGGAAAGACGCAGGGAGAAGGCAGAACAAGAGGGAGAAGGCTCAGGCTCAGAGGAGGAAGAAACGGAGTCGGACGAAGAGAAAGAAGAGGAGAACGAAGGAGAGAAGGAGGCTGAGAGTGAGAAAGAGGAAGAGAAGGAATCCGGTGATGAAGAGGAAGATGATGACGAAAACAAGTAGCCCAAAAGAGCCTCAAGTCCCATTTCTATAATTAGTGTGAAGTGTCGTCTGAAATGGGCCCTAGATGTGTGTGTTGATTTTCGCTTTTCGCTAGAAGCTTGCAACTAGTTAATCAAATAGAAAATCTCACTTCATTCTAGTCACCCCTAGCACTAAGTAACCTCTCCCTCAGTTTACCCTTGAAAGATCCCGTTTTCTTTGACGTGTATTTTCTTGCGCTGACGTTGAGCGATACTATCAGCAGATTAGAGGCACAGGCGAAATTGATGACGCTCTTTTTATTGGACCATTTCCCATTTTTATTCGTCTATTTCCTTGTGAAGCGAAGAGCCCATTTTTTTTTATTGTGCCAGATTGAAATGGATATCACCTCCAGAACGGCTTTTAACATCATGGTTAGATATGAAGTATGTTAAATATTAAACCACAACTGGTACAGACTGTCTGAAAACTTAATCCGCCAGTGCACACGTGTTCTTGATTAGATTTTTTTCATATTCTGGATCATTTAAAAGATATCCGCAACTGGAAAGACCATCATTAGCAGAAAGACGCTCAGAAGAAGACGAAGAAGAAGAAGAAGAAGAAGAAGAAGAAGAAGAAGAAGAAGGCAGTTTTAACCAGCGTTACGGGGGATAACACGCACCTGTGAATAATTTAGACCAATCAATCTTCACGTTACACAGCATGCAAGGATCGTGAAGAAGCAGCTGGCAGAAATTGATTGACTGCTTATAAATGAAGGTGCATTGTCAATCATTGTATTCTTACTAGTCTCCAGAATATCCCTACCACGTTTCTGAGGATTTAAAGGACTTTCGTAACAACCAATAGCTGATCAGCGTTCCATCCACGCGATTGCATCCAGCCAATAGGATTCATCCGTCCATACCTACTAGCTACCAAACTCCACCTAATTACAACAATACCTCAAAATTTGTCACTGAAAGAGCCTACCGAAAGCATTCAAGATGTTTATCTACTATCCAGCAAAGGTAAGTGTTGTCAATTTTTTTCTGAACATGATTTATGTAGAATGGGAAATAGACAGTTTTAGTTGTAATTGCAGTAGTGTTTGTAATACCTCTGATGCATGTACAGTAGGTCTAAGGGTGCGTCTACACTGCAGTAAAACCTACTAAACAAAAGTCGGCTACTTATCGTACATACATCACAAACAGGTTGTCAGCGACTGATTGGTAGTCCTAATCAGTGCTTCATACGACCATCTAGCATTTGCCTAAGGTTCGTTACTTGTTGTTTTCAAACTGTTTGCGATATATATGCGACAAGTGGCCGACATATGTATGTGACATGTTTTACTGCAGTGCGGACGCACTCAGTAACTGGGGGATACGTGACGTCGTGACTGCCCAGATCAGTGACGCCGAGCAACAAGCAAAAGACTACACAGATGGTAACCTAACATAAACAAGTAAAAAATGCGCCGCAGTTGCTTCGGCGCAATTGAGTTTTCTGTACAGCGTATAATCTCGGTATAATGCTGTATGAACCGCGGCCCATGAAACTTTAACCACGGCCCGGTGGTGGCCTGTCCTATATCGCAGACAGATGCACGTTTATGGCTACCTTTAACCTTGAATAAAATAAAAACTACTGCGACTAGAAGGCTGCAATTTGGTATGTTTGATGATTAGAAGGTGGATGATCAACATAGCAATTTGCAGTCTTCTAGCCTGAGTAGTTTTTAAGATCTGAGGGCGGACAGAAAAAGTGCGGACGTACAGACAAAGGCGGCACAATAGTTTTCTTTTACAGAAAACTAAAAGTAAGAAAAATGCAAAAAAGTATTATACATCCAGACTCAAGGTATGTTCAGGCTGTAGTTTGCCGCAGAAGGCCCGCCTCTGCGCCAAAATAATAAGATAGGTTAAATTTGTTGAAATTGTTTTGATGTTTATAAGTTTATTCCTGCAAGAATATTATGTTGACAAATTCAGTAGTGTCAGAAATATTTTTTTGTTAGATTCACTCGTGCTGGAAATATTTTCTTGACAATTTCATTCCTGTGAGGGACTGTTTGTTGATAAGTTCACTCGTCAAAACACTCTTGATAGGTATATTTATGTTGGAAATAAACTTAACTTGTAAGTTCATTAATTTTGGAAATCTTGTACTGGCAAGTTTCTTCATTTGGGAATACTTCTTTGATAAGGTAATTTGTTGGAATGACTTTGTTGAAAAGTTCATTCACGTTGGAATGACTTTGTTCACAAATTCATTCACGTTGGAATGACTTTGTTTAAAAGCACATTCACGTTGGAATGACTTTGTTGAAAAGTTCATTCACGTTGGAATGACTTTGTTCAAAAGTTCATTCACATTGGAAATGGTTTTAGGATAAGTTCATTGATGTTGGTAAAACTTCGTTGTTAAGTTCATACATGTAGGAAATACCTCGATGATGATCATAGATGTTGAAAATTCTTCTTTAATATGTCCATTCATGTTGGAAATAGCTCGCTGACAAGTTCATTCATGTTGGACATACCTCGTTGATAAATCTATTCATGCTGGAAATATTCGTTGATAAGTCCATTCATGTTGGAAATGCCTCGTTCATAAGTTCATTGACGTTGGAAATACCGCGTTGATAAGTCCATTTGCGTTGGAAATACCTCGTTGATAAGTTCATTGACGTTGGAAATACTTCACTGATAAGTCCATTCCTGCTGGAAATACTTCGTTGATAAGTTCATTCATGTTGGAAATACCTCGTTCATAAGTTCATTGAGGTTGGGAATACCTCGTTGATGAGTCCATTCATGCTGGAAATACCTCGTTGATAAGTCCATTCATGTTGGAAATACCTCGTTCATAAGTTCATTGAGGTTGGAAATAACTCATTGAAAGTCCATTTGCGTTGGAAATACCTCTTTGATAAGTTCATTGACGTTGGAAATACCTCGTTGATAAGTCCATTCATGCTGGAAATACTTCGTTGATAAATCCATTCATGTTGGAAATATCTCGTTTATAAGTTCATTGAGGTTGGAAATACCATGTTGATAAGTTCATTGACGTTGGAAATACCTCGTTGATAAGTCCATTCATGTTGGAAAAACTTCGTTCATAAGTTAGTTGAGGTTGGAGATACCTTGTTGATAAGTCCATTCATGTTGGAAATTCATCGTTCATAAGTTAATTGATGTTGGAAATACCTCGTTGATAAGTCCATTCATGTTGGAAATACCTCTTTCATAAGTTCATTGAGGTTGGAAATACCTCGTTGATAAGTTCATTTGCGTTGGAAATACCTCGTTGATAAGTTCATTGACGTTGGAAATACCCCGTTGATAAGTCCATTCATTCTGGAAATACTTCGTTGATAAGTCCATTCATGTTGGAAATACCTCGTTCATAAGTTCATTGAGGCTGGTAATACCTTGTTGATAAGTCCATTTACGTTGGAAATACCTCGTTGATAAGTTCATTGACGTCGGAAATACCTCATTCATAAGTCCATTCATACTGGAAATACTTTGCTGATAAGTCCATTCATGATGGAAATATTTCATTCATAAGTTCATTGACTTCGGAAATACCTCATTAATAAGTCCATTCATGCTGGAAATACTTCGTTGATAAGTCCATTCATGTTGGAAATACCTCGTTCATAAGTTCATTGACAATGGAGATACCTCGTTGATAAGTCCGTTCATGTTGGAAATACCTCGTTCACAAGTTCATTGACTTTGGAAATACCTCGTTGATAAGTCCATTCATGCTGGAAATACTTTGCTGATAAGTCTGTTCATGATGGAAATACTTCATTCAAAAGTTCATTGACGTCGGAAATACCTCATTAATAAGTCCATTCATGCTGGAAATACTTTGCTGATAAGTCCATTCATGTTGGAAATACCTCGTTTATAAGTTCATTGACGTTGGAAATACCTCGTTGATAAGTCCATTCATGCTGGAAATATTTCGCTGATAAGTCCATTCATGTTGGAAATACCTCGTTCATAAGTTCATTGAGGTTGGAAATAACTCATTGATAAGTCCATTTGCGTTGGAAATACCTCTTTGATAAGTTCATTGACGTTGGAAATACCTCGTTGATAAGTCCATTCATGCTGGAAATACTTCGTTGATAAGTCCATTCATGTTGGAAATATCTCGTTTATAAGTTCATTGAGGTTGGAAATACCATGTTGATAAGTTCATTGACGTTGGAAATACATCGTTGATAAGTCCATTCATGTTGGAAATACTTCGTTCATAAGTTAGTTGAGGTTGGAGATTCCTTGTTGATAAGTCCATTCATGTTGGAAATTCATCGTTTATAAGTTAATTATTGATGTTGGAAATACCTCGTTGATAAGTCCATTCATGTTGGAAATACCTCTTTCATAAGTTCATTGATGTTGGAAATACCCCGTTGATAAGTCCATTCATTCTGGAAGTACTTCGTTGATAAGTCCATTCATGTTGGAAATACCTCGTTCATAAGTTCATTGAGCTTGGTAATACCTTGTTGATAAGTCCATTTGCGTTGGAAACACCTCGTTGATAAGTTCATTGACGTCGGAAATACCTCATTCATAAGTCCATTCATGCTGGAAATACTTTGCTGATAAGTCCATTCATGATGGAAATATTTCATTCATAAGTTCATTGACGTCGAAAATACCTCATTAATAAGTCCATTCATGCTGGAAATACTTCGTTGATAAGTCCATTCATGTTGGAAATACCTCGTTCATACGTTCATTGACGATGGAAACACCTCGTTGATAAGTCCATTCATGTTGGAAATACCTCGTTCACAACTTCATTGACGTTGGAAATACCTCGTTGATAAGTCCATTCATGCTGGAAATACTTTGCTGATAAGTCCATTCATGATGGAAATACTTCATTCAAAAGTTCATTGACGTCGGAAATACCTCATTAATAAGTCCATTCATGCTGGAAATACTTTGCTGATAAGTCCATTCATGTTGGAAATACTCGTTTATAAGTTCATTGACGTTGGAAATACCTCGTTGATAAGTCCATTCATGCTGGAAATATTTCGCTGATAAGTCCATTCATGTTGGAAATACTTCGCTCATAAGTTAGTTGAGGTTGGAAATACCTTATTGATAAGTCCATTCATGTTGGAAATTCATTGTTCATAAGTTAATTGATGTTGGAAATTCCTCGTTGATAAGTCCATTCATGTTGGAAATACCTCTTTCATAAGTTCATTGAGGTTGGAAATACCTCGTTGATAAGTTCATTTGCGTTGGAAATACCTCGTTGATAAGTTCATTGACATTGGAAATACCCCGTTGATAAGTCCATTCATTCTGGAAATACCTCGTTGATAAGTCCATTCATGTTGGAAATACCTCGTTCATAAGTTCATTGAGCTTGGTAATACCTTGTTGATAAGTCCATTTACGTTGGAAATACCTCGTTGATAACTTCATTGACGTCGGAAATACCTCATTCATAAGTCCATTCATGCTGGAAATACTTTGCTGATAAGTCCATTCATGTTGGAAATACCTCGTTCATAAGTTCATTGATGTTGGAAATACCTCGTTGATAAGTCCATTCATGCTGGAAATACTTTGCTGATAAGTCCATTTATGATGGAAATACTTCATTCATAAGTTCATTGACGTCGGAAATACCTCATTAATAAGTCCATTCATGCTGGAAATACTTTGCTGATAAGTCCATTCATGTTGGAAATACCTCGTTTATAAGTTCATTGACGTTGGAAATACCTCGTTGATAAGTCCATTCATGTTGGAAATACCTTGTTCACAAGTTCATTGACGGTGGAAATACTTCGTTGATAAGTCCATTCATGTTGGAAATACCTCGTTCACAAGTTCATTGACGTTGGAAATACCTCGTTGATAAGTTCATTGACGTCGGAAATACCTCATTAATAAGTCCATTCATGCTGGAAATACTTCGTTGATAAGTCCATTCATGTTGGGAATACCTCGTTCATAAGTTCATTGACGTTGGAAATACCTCATTGATAAGTCCATTCATGTTAGAAATACCTCGTTCACAAGTTCATTGACGTTGGAAATACCTCGTTGATAAGTCCATTCATGCTGGAAATACTTTGCTGATAAGTCCATTCATGATGGAAATACTTCATTCATAAGTTCATTGACGTCGGAAATACCTCATTAATAAGTCCATTCATGCTGGAAATACTTTGCTGATAAGTCCATTCATGTTGGAAATACCTCGTTTATAAGTTCATTGACGTTGGAAATACCTCGTTGATAAGTCCATTCATGCTGGAAATACCTCGTTCATAAGTTCATTGACGTTGGAAATACCTCGTTGATAAGTCCATTCATGTTGAAAATACCTCGTTCACAAGTTCATTGACGTTGGAAATACCTCGTTGATAAGTCCATTCATGCTGGAAATACTTCGCTGATAAGTCCATTCATGCCGGAAATACTTCGTTGATAAGTCCATTCATGCCGGAAATACCTCGTTGATAAGTCCATTCATGCTGGAAATACTTCGCTGATAAGTCCATTCATGTTGGAAATACCTCGTTCATAAGTTATTGAGGTTGGAAATACCTCGTTGATAAGTCCATTCATGCCGGAAATACTTCGTTGATAAGTCCATTCGTGTTGGAAATACCTCGTTCATAAGTTCATTGATGTTGGAAATACCGCGCTGATAAGTCCATTTGCGTTGGAAATACCTCGTTGATAAGTTCGTTGACGTTGAAAATACCTCGTTGATAAGTCCACTTATGCGGGAAATACCTCGTTCATAATTTCACTGACTTTGGAAATACCTCCTTGATAAGTTCATCTTCAAGCGGGAAATAACTCGTTGGTAAGTTCATTGACGTTGGAAATACCTCCTTGATAAGTCCATTCATGTTCGAAATACCTCGTTCGTAAGTTCATTGACGCTGGAAATATCTCGTTGATAAGCCCATTCATGCTGGAAATACTTCGTTGATAAGTCCATTCATGTTGGAAATACCTCCTTTATAAGTTAGTTGAAGTTGGAAATACTTCGTTGATAAGTCCATTCATGCTGGAAATACTTCGTTGATAAGTCCATTCATGTTAGAAATACCTCGTTGATAAGTTCATTGACGTTGGAAATACCTCGTTGGTAAGTCCATTTGCGTTGGAAATGCCTCGTTGATAAGTTCATTGACGTTGGAAATACCTCGTTGATAAGTTCATTCATGCTGGAAATACTTCACTGATAAGTCCATTCATGTTGGAAATACCTTGTTCATAAGTACATTGAGGTTGGAAATACCTCGTTGATAAGTTCATTCATGTTGGAAATACCTCGTTCATAGGTTCATTGACGTTGGAAATACCTCGTTGATAAGTCCATTCATGATGGAAATACCTCGTTCATAAATAAGTTCATTGACGCTGGAAATACCTTGTAGATAAGCTCATACATTTTGGAGAGACTTCGATGACAAGTTCGCTCTGGTTGCAATACTTTTCTGTGATCATTCCTATTGGAAATACGACACATTTGTTAAATCGTAAACATCATAAATGATTGAATTTAGGTTTATGAGGATTTAGATTAATGATATGAAGTAAATTAATTTTTTATCAAGTTATCAGAAACCTCACATAGATACACGAAGCGTTCGATTTTAAAGGTAAGTCTTTGTTAACAGGGATGAAGGATTTATGATAGAAAAGCTTCACTTATTGGCATTGTTTGAAACCTCAATAAGTATTTGAATTCTTGAAAGAAACTTTGATTTTATCAACAGCTTGAATCATTATGTTATTAATAGAACGTTTGCGATGACCGTATAATGAACCTTCTTTACCCCAGTACGGAAAATCTGTGTTGTATGATGATGTCAGGGTTCACAGTTATAGAGATTAGGTTTTTAGATGAATTATTAGATAATTATAATACATAATTTATGGAGTCGCAACGTAGAAACTTCCTTAGTCATTACACTTTTAGCTTTATGTAATGTAAACTATTTTCATCTTTTAATCACTGAATTATTAAACTGAGATATCAGTGTCTTTGTTCAATCAAAATAACTTTATTTACTCAAACAAACGTTTTTACGGTTAATTAAAAAAAATCATATCGAGATATAAGCGATCTGTTTAATTAATACGTCAAAAGAGTCTTAATCAAAATGCTAAAGTTTTATGTAATCAAGAAATCAAAGTAGTTTGTGATCTATAATTAATGTTCACTGTCTCACCCTGACTCATCCCAGTCAGTTATGAAACGGAAATATACATTTCACCAGATGACAAAGAAGTTCTTATCTCTGTTGAAAGGAGCCATTTATCGCCGAAAGATAAATCCGGAGTGCAGAAAACTTCCACGCGACCAGCAGCATCATACACCTACACGGAAGGCTTACCAGCAACGTATCGAATCCCCCTATGCACTCCGCCACTCACCTCTATCTTGCCCACCTTTCTTGCTTTCCGGATGTTGAGAGCTCTCCCTTCTAATACCTCTTTCATGCCCTGTCTGTCAGTTTCTAGGTTTTGCTTTAATCATTCCTTCCAACAGTCCCAAATTGTAAACTCTTTTCACCAGCCTAGCATCAGTGTTCGATCTTTCCAGTTAAGCACATCATCTCAAATCATGCTAATGAACACAGGGAAAAAAGTAAACACTGGGTATAAATCTCGACCAGTTTTACCTCAAGTTTTCCAAGTCACCTCCCAGAGGAAATAAATGAAGTGTACGTGGGAATCAGATCCTGGTCCTTTCGCTTTGAAGGCAAGAAGCATGACCACTTAATCACGTACTAGGAAATATATTCACAGTTGGTAGAAAATTTCATCTCAACTAATTTTGAAGGCGTTGGTTTCTTTCTTGATGTGTCTGAATGTGATGCAGTAATTAGTATCCTTATCCTAATTATGTGTTTATCTTTGTGATTTACTTTGTTATTCTTTCTTATTTCTCATTTATAGTTTATTATTTACTTCTGTATTTCTTTTTCCTAATAAGGATTCTTTCCATGCTGAGGCCCTTGGACTTGACCTCGTAGGAGGGTAGTGCCGTCAGTGCGCCTCATGCGGTGCACTGTAGGTATTACTTGAGGTTCTTTGCAGCATCCCTACGACCCCTAGCTGCAACCCCTTTCATTTCTTTTCCTGTGTCTTCATTCATATTCTTTCTTCCATCTTAATTCCCACCCTCTCCTAGCAACTGATTCCAAATCCAACTGCGAGGTTTTCCTCCCGTACAGCTTTAAAACCTCTCGACTATCAATTTCCCTTTCAGCGTTGAATGACCTCATTGGTCCCAGCGCTTGGCCCTGGCCAAAATTCTTTATTCCATTCCCCTGGACTTGAAGCATTTTACTTTTCCAGTTAGAATTGCATTTGACTGATAATTAAATAACAAAAACTCTGCTTGAAATTTCCCGTAGACATCTTGTAATAGTTTCGTTCTCTTTCCTTCTTTCAAAGGAGTTTTTCTCCCGTGACATCCTCCTCATGCAGGTAATGACCCACTACCTGGTTCTGTGATTAATACGTGTAAATTTCGAAAAATATCAATGATTTAATTATGATTGTTACGTAATTTTCGGATTTTTTTCAACAACATTTCGAGGTGGGGGAGGGAGGTGGGCAAGCACTTCTTAAAGCTGTAGGTTTTAGATGTATTTCCTAATTCATAATTACATCCTTTTTATTAACAGTAATTTTATCTGTTTTTGATATCTATATAGACTTTCCTTCCTCGTTCTGTATTTATATTTATGTTTAGCTTTATAAATTTTTTGTGATATGGTGTGTTGTAGACGAGTTCACCTTTAATACTTATAAACAGACAAACACCTTTAATGTTTGTGTAAACGCAAACACTATTAATATTGTCCGGGTTTTATTCCCGGTTTGGAAAACAAAACAGCAAGCTGCAGCGGTTTTCCCCCGGAAAAAAAATAAGAAGAGTTTTCATCCCTCGTATAATCGGCTTTCCTTCTGCCTCCATTTTCAAGGTAGGAAATGAAATTAAGAAGGGATTATAAAGTCTGGTTTTTCCTTCTTTTTCTTCGACTCGTTTTCCCGTTTTTATCGCTCAGTTTCGGGCTAATGAGGGCTTGGATTTAAGGGAGGTGAATGAACGTTGAATTTTAGAGCGAGATCGTTTCTTTTTAAGACAAAAAAAAAAAAAAAAGAAATAAAGAGAGAGAGATTATTTTCCTTCACATTCCCACGCATCTGGAGCGCATTTAAAAGCGCATCGTTCGCTTTGTGCTCTTCTTTTGTTTTTCTTTGCGGCGACGCTTCGCTGCGGATGTTCTCAGGAATGGCGGGGATTAGGCCGAATGTATAATAGCGGTTTTGGAGTGGCGGGAAATTTAGGGGTGTGCTTTATTTAGCCTTGGCTCAGCGTATAAACGTGAGTGTTTTTACAGAGGGAATTAAAATAAGACGGGTTCTTTCCGTGGGTTCACTTTTGTCTTCAGTTGCTTCTTATTACCCGAGAATGGAGTTTAGAACTGGGTCACGTGGGATATGAGAGAGATGACTCTGGTTATAATTTGCGTATATTTATGTGTACAAACACACGTGTGCATATATATATATATATATATATATATATATATATATATATATATATATATATATATATATATATATATATATATATATGTGTGTGTGTGTAAGTATATGTTAATTTTTCTTTCCCCTCTACAAAGGAGAGCAGGAGGTTTAGAGTTGTCAAAGGCATTTTATACATGCATACTGTACATACGCACATACACATATAAGTATATATATGTGTGTATATATATATATATATATATATATAATCTCTCTCTCTCTCTCTCTCTATGTATATATATATATATATATATATATATATATATATATATATATATATATATATATATATATATATATATACTTATATGTATGCGTGTATGTACAGTATGTATGTATAAAATACCTTAGACAGCTCTAAACCTCCTGCTGTCCTTTGTAGAGGCGAAGGAAAAATTAACATATACTTGCACACACACGCGCGAGCATAAATATTCTGTATAAATATACACCTTTGATAAGTGGGTAATTTCTATTTGAACCTCGCATTTTCGAAAAGAATCCAAATCACCCCTCTTCAAATTTCATCCATCGTCACTGACGGACGTTTTATTTTTTATTTTCTTTCTTTTACTTTCACTTTTTATTTTTCCTTAAATAAAAAAAATAGAAAAAATAAAAGTTCAGAGGTGGGGGGGACCATCTGTTGGATCTTGATTGCTTTATTTTGATTCTTTTACTTTGAAGTTGCTTTGATTTAGTTTCATGTATTCAAAGAAAGTCCATTGTCATTTGGTATTCAAAGTCGTTTCTTTGCCTCTGATATACTTTGATTTGTCCGGTTGCTGTGACTCTTAGAATTACTTTGATGTTAGTGCTTTGATCTGACGCTGTTATTTTTAAAACCTTTGATGTTGTAGTTAATTAAATTCCTTTTAATATATTGCTCTTGTGACAATTTAGTGTTGGTCCCCCAAGTTACTTAAAGCTCTTACCTTTCTATTTTTTTTATAAATTTGCTTTGATGGAAAACTTCCTGTTGTTTTTTTATCCCATTAAATGTTCCTGGATATTACTGAAATGCCTTCTGCCTCTGTTTTTGGGCACTGATTTATTTTAAAGTAAAGTATATATGTTCCTAAAAGGCCTATCTGTAAGAGTTCTTAATAAACTGTAGCAAAACATAGCACATATTCTGATATAATGAAAGTTACTGCTAGACATAATACCCGTAGGGAGATAGTTGCGCCAGTGCACCCCACGTGGAGCACTGTAGGTATTACTAAAGGGTATTTGTAGGCGTCTTTCCGGCAATAGCTGCACCCTCTTCCCAGCCGTTTGCTTTACCCCCATTCCCACTTCCTTTCTTCAGTCTTGCTGTCCAGCCTCTCTAAGTATTACGTCTTTGGGCAGCTGTGGGGTTTTCTCTGTTCCTCGTTGGACGGGTCGATATCGTACTCGGCTAGCACTCTGCTGGGCCCGCGTTCGACTCTCCGATCGGCCAATGAAGAATTAGAGGAATTTATTTCTGGTGATAGAAATTCATTTCTCGCTACAATGTGGTTCGGATTCCACAATAAGCTGTAGGTCCCGTTGCTAGGTAACCAATTGGTTCTCAGCCACGTAAAATAAGTCTAATCCTTCGGGCCAGCCCTAGGAGAGCTGTTAATCAGCTCGGTGGTCTGGTTAAACTAAGGTACACTTAACTTTTTCTCTGAGTTCCACCTTTAGATCCTTCTGCTTCATTTCCTTAATTTTTTGGGTCTCTTTATCTAGCTGCTCAACCTCTCCAACTCTTCTTTTCACCGTCTTCAGCGATTAAAGTCTGAAAGTGCCCCAGCGCTTGGCTCCACAGCCTAAATTTCTTAAATCAGTCAAACTGTTAGGCACAATGGTCATCAGTTGTACAGTTGGTGTTTCCCTAGAATGTCTTCGGGTAATTTTTTTAATTGTTTTACGCCAGATGTTGTGCCAAGAATAAGATGACTTAACGTTCGCTTGTCAGAAATTGGTCACAAAAAAAAAAATTCTGTATGAGATTAAGAAATGCTAATCACTAATTATATATACACACACACACACACACACACACACATATATATATATATATATATATATATATATATATATATATATATATATATATATATTTATATTTATATTTATAATTTACTATAGGCGCGCGGGAAATACGCTCACTCAACCACTCACTCACGCCCACACTCATATATCTCGTTTATTTATGTATTTTGACCGGAGAGCCCGGCATCATCAAGGGAAGCATTACCGGGAATGAAACAATTAGCCCAAGCAATAAAAATAAAGTGCGCCGGCTAATGAGCGCATTTATGACTGTACATGGAGCTAAATTAATTAAACAAGTCCAATCTAACCTTTAACGCTCCAGGTAGATGGAGAGAGATGCACGATCAGGTTCGAAATGCGTACGTTCCTCCTGAAGGTGTTTTTGTTGTTGGGTTGTTTTGGTCAGTTATTTATTACCTCATTATTTAGAATGTTCACATCTTAGTATTTTTAAGAAATTTTTATAAATTCTGGTTTGTTCATGAAATGTTCTTTGACTAGAATTTAGTTTTACGGCGATTATCCCTTCACTCAAAAATAATCCTTTTCTCAAGCTTTTCAAAGAGTTCTAAAGTAATCCGCTGACCTAATTTTTTTTTTCAGGAATTATTACTATTCCTGTCCAAGAGTTATTTACATAACATTTAGAATATAATTATCGCCGTAACAATGTAAACAATGCAGTTTTTTTTTAACTTAATCGTTTCAAAGTTCACGAAAATAATCAGCTGACCTAATTTCTAGTAAATATAGCTATTCCAATCCAATAATGATTTAAAATTTATATATCACAGTACCAATATAAATAGTGCAGTTTTGTTTACCCTACTATGAAATATAGGGTCATTTTATTGATTTTTAGTTTTCCATAAAAGAAAACTATTGTGCTGGCTTTGTCTGTCTGTTTGCACTTTATTCTGTCCGCAGTTTATCTGTCCGCCCTCAGATCTTAAAAATTACTGGGGCCAGAGGGCTGCAAATTGGTATGTTGATCATCCACCCTCCAATCATCAAACATACCAAATTTTATTTAAGGTTAAAGTTAGCCATAATCGTGCTTCTGGCAACAATATAGGATAGGCCACCACCCGGCCGGGGTTAAAGTTTAATGGGCCTCGGTTTATACAGCATTTTACCGAGACCACCTAAAGATAGCTCTATGTTCGGTGGCCTTGATTATACGCTTAGCGGCTGTACATAAAACCGGATTGTGCCGAAGAAATCGGCGCATTTTTTACTTGCTCATTATTAGTTCTTCTACTGCTTTGTTCTCAAAAATGTTATATTTCGTTTGTAAAATATTCACTGATCTGCAAAATCTCCGGAATACGGGGCCGTATGATGGGGTGCAAAATCTTTTGATATACGTACAACGAATACGCGATGTTGATGTGTCTTCACATTTGGAAACAAAGACGACGATGACTAGGCTGGAACTGTCAGCGAAATTT
>NC_089788.1:65350219-65357719 GCF_040412425.1 Macrobrachium rosenbergii | reverse complement strand
ATTCAGACCTTAATTTTAGATAGGCAGTCCATTGTACAAAATAAACAAACAAAGGCGACGTAGACCCTGAAATTATATAAGATAAATTTTCATTGGATGAATCGGAAATTTACTATCAAAGCAAGAATTAGATAAACTTTCACTGGATGAATCAGAGTCGGAGATTTACTATCATAGCAAGAATTAGACTACTAACAAGATCGCAACGGCTGTACAGAAATTTAGATTGTTATATAAATTATTACAATGCCAGTAACGTAAAAGAAATTTAATAACCACAACCTCTAAGGTTTTAAAAATAACAGCAATAGATCAAAACTCTGATGTAAAAGGAGCTTTAAAAGACACAGTAACTGGACATATCAAAGTGCGTCGGTGGTAAAGAAACAATTTTGAATACGCACAAGGTCAAACAAATATTAAAAAATTTTAAGTGATTGCAAACGACATCAAAGTTCAGTTTGGTTCTATGACCTCTACAAATTAAAACAAAACAACCAAAGTCCAAACTTTCTGTTGATTTATGGAAAAAGAACATAGCTGAAATTCCACAAAGAAAACTTACAGGTGGAGTTAGGGATTGAGCCTGTCTTGAGGAGGACAAGAAACACATATGTCAGACCAATCTTATCTAGTTAGAACTGTTACTGTGGTAAGCAATGCATCTTAAGATTTCTGCCCTAGGCAGTGCCAGTCCCTTGGGGATTAGGCTGAAATGCAACTCAAGGTAGAGGAGCTCCTGGTAAAGAGCTGTGGACCCCTGGAGGCAGGAAATACCCCCAAAATAACCTAATAGCCTCTTCTTCATAGGGCAGTCAACCTCGCTTTTTTACTCCAGGAATTTTCGGGCACAACAGTGCTGAATTGGGATAATAAAAGAAAATTCAGAAACTAGTAAAAGAGTTTGAAAGTGTTTGAAGTAAAGAGGCTGATTCATGTAAGTATTTGGGAGTGAATACGGCAGTTGAAGGTAGGATGAAAGAAGTGAGTCTCAGAACACGTAAAACAAGAAAGGTAGGAGAGTGTATGTAGAAGGTTAGTAGGAGGCTAGGAATGTTTATGACACCCAGGGTGGGGATTAATGAAAGGGTTGTTGAATGAACTTCCTTTGTCAAAGTGAACTGTTGGTACTGAATGACCATGCAAGAAAAGAGGTTGTAACAACTGAAATCAACCGCTAGTGTCGTAAATGCGGGATTGACAACAGGTTGATAAAAGTGTAGAGAAAGCAGTAAAACGACGCGTGAAATTGAAAGGACGTATCAAAGTATTTTTGGAAGGTTTGATCATCTGGAAAGAACGACGATAGGTTGGTGACATGAGTGAATAATTCAGAAGTGTTAGAAGGGAGAAGCAGAAGAGGGCTGGATAGATGGGGTAAAAGGTGGATTGGAAAGGAAGTGCCTTACAACTCAAGGAAGGCAAGAGTGCGTGCAAAATAGAAGTGAAGGGGGCAGAGTGTGTGTGTGTGTGTGTGTGTGTGTGTGTGTGTGTGTGTGTGTGTGTAGGGAGTTGGATGCTCTAATGGCGATCCCTGTATATAGGCTGTGAATTGGCCAAGTTTGTAGTACATTTCTGGACAAGGTTTTCATTCACGATTCATCAGTTAATAAAATGAGATGTGGCCTTGATGATTTCTTCTACTTTACTCGAGAGCCATCCCCTGTTAGGGGAATCGGCTTACAGTTCACACACACACACACACACACACACGCACACACACATATATATATGTATATATTTGTATGTGTGGCTGGTCAAGTAAGTACGGAAAAAGGAAATTTTTCGGTATTCTTATTTGTATTTTCGAATGATGTCAGAGAGATGTCAGCGAAATTGTATCCGGAAAGTAAGGTCCGTAGTCGAAGACTTAAGCGTTCAATTTATTATATATATATATATATATATATATATATATATATATATATATATATATATATATATATATATATATATATATATATATATATATATATATACATATACATATACGTATATATATATATGTGTGTGTGTGTTTGTGTTTGTGCAGCTATTATGATCTCGTCTCTCGAGATCAACAGGTTCTTTAAAAAACAAGCAATTGGACTGAAATGACTGACGAGAGGTGACAAACAAAGGAGAGAGGAGCAGAAAAAATACAAAAAGTTACCTAAAATTAATTTTTTACAAAAATTTACAAGTGAGTCAGGTCCAGGAGAGAAAAAAAAACTTAAAATGACCAAATCAATAAACAAAACACATGACAGCAACATAAAAATCACATAAATACAAAAAAAAAATCATAAGACACAGGCAGCATAAAATCATAAACAACAATAGTAACAATAAATAATAAACAAGCAGCATAAAGGAAAAAAAATCGAGAACTGTAAAACCAACACTGCAGGACAACTAAACAGAGCCGACACGGCAACCATCAAGTCTTCAGAAACAGTTCTCCAAAACTGGACTCCCACGACAGAGTCGATGCGACAACCATCGCGTCCAAAAGAAAGCTCTCCGCTGCTCTGCTGCCGTGACCTGCTGCTGTCCTGGACCTGACTGGCGAAGTCTGACACCATCCACCACACGTCAACTCGCCAGCAAAAAAAAAAAAAAAAAGGAGGCAACAACCCACTAAGGGAACAATCGGCAAACGATTGTTCCTAACAGCAGCTGTAATACAGAAAAAATGATAACTTGGCTGTAAGTCTCACAGTTTAATTATCCCTGTGGGACACCTACATGTATAGGAGAGGATTACCTTTACCTCGTATTACAGATCGTGTCTTCGCATTACATGTATATCTTACCGTTACATGCAGTCGTATATCTTTTTCTTTTACACAACAATGCTTTTTCTCAAATGTCCGCCTTCTGCAATTTTGCTCAGCAAAAACTTACAGAACTGCCAAAAGTTTCCACGCTTAAAATGACGTGAATGCGTTCATCTCTTTAAGGAATCAGAAGAAAAGAGCATAACTTTAGCATCGGCTTTCGATAGTATAAGACTCCCTGGCCCCCCCCTCTCCCGCATCCCCCCCTTCCCCCTTCCCCCACCCCATACGCGAGCGCACGCTAAGTTTGTCTCCATCCCAGCGCACATTTTGGTCGTTAGTGCATTCAGACACGAAGATGCTGGGAAAGTATTTACGAGAATGAAATACACTCCAACTTCAAAACCTGGATCTCGGGACTAAATTGTTGAAATGCTTAGGTACAACGTACTACGTACAGTGTTAGATTTTTTTTTTAATGAATGTGATATTATGTAGACTTTGGCAAACAAAGGAAACTCTCTCTCTCTCTCTCTCTCTCTCTCTCTCTCTCTCTCTCTCTCTCTCTCTCTCAAGGTAAGTTAAACAATTCAGGAAATATAAAGGATTTTTGGAATTTCCCATTCCGGGATAGCGAAGCCTCGAGTTCATGAGCGCAATTTTTTAATTCATGTTTTGTATTTTACTGAATACTCTTTTTATCAGAAACTAAATTAAGTTCGTATAAACATATATAGATAAATAAACGATGAAATTAAAGATCATTTAATCATTATACTGATATTCTTATTATTGATGTATTATCGATTTGCACGTATAATTTGTTAGATATGTACTTGATTCAGCAGTTGAAGCAATGTGGCTAAGAAAATAGTAATATTTCCCAGGAGACCCTCATTCAGGGAAACAATATAATATGGTTGGCAACATAAAAATGTGTATGGGTAAATATTTAAATGCACATTCACATATTTCTGTATTTTCGAACATCCACACATGCGCTCTGGGGTATATTCAGTAATCTTTACTTTCCGTCAGGATTGCGTAATTCGGTCAGGGAGTAAAATTGCTATATCCAGTGTATTCGAGACAGAATCATTCATTGACGTTGGTTGCGCAGGAGCGTCGGTGTTATTGAAAGTTTCCTGCATTTGATGGAATCCGATCCGAACATATTCCCGTTACTTGCAGTTCCTAATCCTGGCTGGATTTATTCTGCGGATTTTTTGTCCCGTGGCTGGCGGCCGAGATAGACGAAACACGAAGGTGCTACATCGGCCATTACGAAAACGGGGGGAGAGAGAGAGAGAGAGAGAGAGAGAGAGAGAGAGAGAGAGAGAGAGAGAGAGAACAAAGCAAACTAATGGAAAGATGAAGGAAATACGATAACCAATATATATAACTGTGTGTGTGTGTATGTATGTGTTTATATACATTTATATATATGTATACATTAATATATATGTTATGCATACATTACACACGTGTATATATATATATATATATATATATATATATATATATATATATATATATATATATATATATATATATATATATATATACACACACACACACACAGTATATGTTAGGCCTTTATATAAGCAGAATTTTGGCAAAGTTCCCCGTCTTGGTGTCCGTGGCATGAAAAATCACCGTTGCTCGGATGGACGAACTTTTAAACAAAAATTGTGGTTTTTACTTTCGGAACTATTTATAATTGGATTTTACCCGCAGTGTTCGCTTTTCATAGCGAGAATGGTATTTGTTAAGTGCTAATTGGCATCATTCATTGTGGAAATGTTTTCAACAGTGATATTTATATCTAGGCCCCCCCTTTTTTTTTTAGTGTAGTTTATTGTCATCATCGTGGAAATTGCATTTTGCTGTAGTGAGGCTTTGCTGTTGGAAGGGAATTTTAGAGGTAATCAAACTGCTTTTCTTTATGACTTTTTTTTATAATATTTTTTGAGGGGTTAGACCATTCATATTATTATTGTTGCTGTTTTTTTTATTGGCCTAGAACATTTATGTTATTGATATTGTTGATGTTTTTGTCGTTGCTAATGTTAATACGACTGCTAATGGGAGTTATGAAGGCTCTGAAGAACGTTCACGTTCTTTAAAGTTAAGGATGAAATATGACCCGTTTTCTTGGCGTATTGTTAAAAATGCAAGTAAAAGTTTAAGTATATTTTTAATAATATACCAGGTTATTACTACTACTACTACTACTACTACTACTACTACTACTACTACTACTACTCCTCTTATTATTAAATGTATCGTATATCCTCTAGAAATTTAAATTCAAAGTTCGTTCAGTAACTAAGATCGTCTTTCCCAAATTTACCCATCGGGAAGGCGGGGTGGGAGGGGGTGGGATTGCAGTTGGGTTGTTTGATGCCATTAAATCATAATGCGGCACTTTCTCTAATAGTTCCAGCTATTCCAGGCACTTGGCTCGAGCGGAACGGGGCCCCAAATTGGGGCAAATCATATTATTGGGTACTGGAGACTTTATTTACTGCCCTTGCTCTGGCGAGTCAAGTTTTTTTACTGGGCTCGGAGTGATGCTTCTGTGGTCTTCGTCCTGATAGCGGGCGCTTGGTATCTCTCTTGTTTATTTGTACTTATTTCGAACGTGTTTCGCTTTGTATATTTGCTTTTTGTAGTAATTAGAACTTTTTATATATTTTCAACATGTATTCGAACTTGCTTTTCTCTCATGTTTTTTAGTTTTCTGTAAAAGAAAGCTATTGAGATGGGTTTGTCTGTCTGTCCGCACTCTTTCCTGTCCGCACTTTTTCTGTCCGCCCTCAGATCTTAAAAACTGCTGAAGCTTTAGGGCTGCAAATTGGTATGTTAATCACTCAACCTCCAATCATCAGACATACCAAATTGCATCCCTTTAGCCTCAGTAGTTTTTATTTTATTTTAGGTTAAAATTAGCCATAATCGTGCTTCTGGGAACGGCATAGGATAGGCCATCACCGGGCGTTGGCTAAAGTTTCTTGGGACGCGGCTCATACAGCATTATACCGAGACCACCGAAAGATAGATCTACTTTCGGTAGCCTTGATTATACGCTGTAGCAGCAGCTGTACAGAAAACGCGATTACGCCGAAGAAACTTGTCAGCTCTTCGCTCTTGTCCTCTGTCTGCTCTAATTATTTTTATTAGTCTTTTTCTCTCCATCTGTTTAATGATGACCGTAATTACTGAGACGCCGGTTTATAGTTTTAGACTAGTCATTCAGTCTTGTTTAATATATTAAAATATTTTTTTCTCTTTTCACCATGTATGTTATATTTTTACTTTTCCCTTTACTTTCCTATTTAATCCTGTCATACTTCCTTACGTCTTTTGTTGTATAATTGTGTTCGGACCAACCATTTTATGTTTCCTTGAATACTTTCTGCTCATTTATTTATGTTCTGTAGTAATTGACATTCCATTTTTTCTGCTAATTTTTTTTTATTTATCTGTTGCTCATGTTGTTTGTTATTGTATCTCTATTTTCTTGATAAAACCGTTTAACAAAATTGTCTAGGAAAATGCAGTTTTTCCTTTTTTTAATTTCAATTGGATAGGGTCCAAAATGTAGTGAAGTAGTTTGCCAAGAGTGGTTTTAACTGGAAGAATTCACTCGCTTATGCCAGCACGGGCTCTTGCCAGAAAGCAAGGTGGAAAAGGGGGTAACAGATAGCCCAGTGGTTCTCAACGAGGGAGGAATTTCAGAGTTTCAGGGGTGTGAATTGTGACCACAGATTGGCAGGCTCAAACTGACTCTAGGACCACACAAAACGCAGCTTGCATCGGTCCGCACTACTGAGACGTCACGCTGGGCTTTCTCTCCGCTAGCTTGTATTTCTGTTACTATTTTGTTGCATATTATTTGGAATGCACCTTTTGAGGCAAACAATTTTGGAAAGAGTTGGGGGGCGGGATGACATTCTGACATATGGTGAAAGGGTACATGGGCCTAAAAAAGCTGAGAACCACTGAGATAGCCAGTTATTTCGTGACTAGCTAGGCCTTAAACTGAAACGTTTTTGAGTCCGTACTGTGAGCTCAGTAATAAGTTGTCATGAAATCACATAATACTTTAGTTTTTCGCTTAAGTACGTCTTGTAAAACTAGTTATCGGTTGTATTTGGGATATTTAGCAACTGCGTCCAAGACCAAAGAAGTATCTAGTTATTGGATATTAAATTTGGCTATTTATTTAGAGGACTCAAGATTCTTGCATTCATTATGTAAAGTTTGTATTTCTCCGTAAATCTCAAGTTAAAAAAACAATCGACATCTTGTACACAGTGTGGTTGCTTAGTTTTTACCAATTGTTAATTAGGAGCTATGCTTTACTAATACGAATTTATCCAGAATTTCTCCGTGTATAGTTAAAGACACGAGTTATCTATCCAGAAACATTAGTTAAATCAACTATTTAAGGTCTATGTCGCTGCCTGAAACGTAAAATTGTGACTGTGATTGATCAAGGTTCACCTGAAATCAAGAGGTGTTTCATCCGTATTTAATCTTTTAACTGATGTAGGCTCATAAATGTTGAGTGATTTGTGTAACGTGTCTTAGATAGCAAGACAGCACATTCTTGTAACGTAGGCGCAGTTTGCTATCCACAAAAGAACCTTTGCTCTGTCTTTTGCTGTAAAGAAACTTTCAACGGATATTTTTATTGTGCTTCTTCAAGTAAAGAAAACTTCTAAAAGACACAGTA
>NC_089788.1:65302719-65347719 GCF_040412425.1 Macrobrachium rosenbergii | reverse complement strand
CATAAGTTTTCCAACAATTTTCTTCATTTTGAACCATGGCCTTCGGGACCCTCTCGTCGAAAATTCTCCCGGGATAGTGTGACTGTAAGTAAGGAATTGTTGTAATCGAAATTCCCACGCCTTTTCGATTGGACAAAAATGTGTAATTTTTCAAGGATGTGTTTATAAAGCCCTGCCATTAATCAAGCAATTGTTTTGCGAGCCTTGACACCTTTTATGTGGATATGGGTAGTGTGTATGGTTTATATGCCTGCAGATATAAATACTCTCATACGTGAAATACCTACTTATGTACCAGTACAAATGTGTGTATATATATATATATATATATATATATATATATATATATATATATATATATATATATATATATATAGAAAAGAGAGAGAGAGAGAGAGAGAGAGAGAGAGAGAGAGAGAAAGGATCCAACCCCCCTTTATAGAATTGTCAATGTTAAATGGAATAAGAACAAGACAGATTAATTTGGGAGCTGTGTGGAATTAATCTTTTTGTAGTGATACGAGCAATATGTGATACAAAGGGTTGAAGGGTTTTAAGGTGATAATGGGCACCAGGGGAAGGCACAGGTCATTGTGATGATGCACATGTTGTAGAAACTGAACATGTACACATACGAATAAAGCCTAACCTCCCTTTCCACCCACGCTAGGGCCAGTGGAAAGCAGTCATTGGCTGTAATGAATCGGCAGATATTCCTATGGGCCTCCTCAAAACCCCCCAACCGTAGCTCACAGAGATGGTAAAGTTTTGTTGACACTGAAATCTGTCAAACCATGAATGGAGGTTTTAACTTAGGATCACCCCAGTGAGAAGTCCAGGTGATGCCACTCAGTTACCAAGACGTTATTGCATAATTCGGTGTGGGTAGGAAGGCAGCCTAGAGAGTTCTGGCTGGATAGGGTAGAAATGGTGTCGAAATTGACGGCACTTAATATTCAGGATTGTCGAGATTGCTTGCAAGATAGAGAGGGAGGTCAGAATGAGGGATGGGGAAGCGGAGAGGCTCGAAGCGTTCTATGATGAGGAAGTCTTCTGCGCAAGGGTTCCTTCCTTGATGTAGGAGAAAAGGGACAGTTGCTGTTATTGCCAGTGATGTGTACTTGAAGAAAACTGAATCTTTTCCTTTACCGTGGGATCCAGAATATAAATAACGCTGAGTATCAATGTATATATGCTAATTGAAGCTGTTTTGGTATGTCATCTATGATTGCTCCTTGTGGTTTATTGTTTTTCGATCTCGCTGCTACTCGTTATACGCCACAGAAGCTTCATCAACAGTACGTTGACCCTTAGTCACTCGTTACTGCTCTGCTTATTAATACGCTTGTCCTTTTCAGCTAACAGTTTTATCCCTTTATACTCTACCTTCAGTGCCAGTAATATGAAAACAACCACAAGAAAAACTTAGTAATGATACTTATTGTTATAACTAACATCTTGATCAGGTTTTGACAAGCTAGTGTCTTTTAAGCTGTAGCTCCTCTTTCTTTCTTGTTTCTGCAAGATTCCTGGGAAGTCGTTTCCGTATCTCCTACTCCCCTTCATTCACGCAGATTCTTATTTATAGAAGAAAGATTTGATATGGCTCGCAACAGCTCATAAAACCCAATAACTACCGGATAACCCAAGGTCTAGGGCCTGGGATAACCATGCGACTCGGTATGACCTTTCAAAACTGGACACTCTCGAGAATAAAGCCTTTTAGAGGAAATTTGCAGGTAAAGAGAATAATGTTCCCTGTTGCAAAGTCCCTAACAGTGATGAAGAGCAGTCCATGTGGAATGAGTGAAGTATTTGTGTGACGGACAGGACATAAACAAATTGCGTAAATTTATGTTTTATGTTCTAACTTCAGTCCCGGTATTTTGTGGTACAACGAAAACCGTTTTCCTTAACGACGGACACGGAATAGGAAATGCCGAATTATTGACAAAGGATAAATACTACTACAACACTATAAAATCTAGGAAAACGTTGGCGTTTTAGGCTTGTTTCTTAGGCCTTTTCAGATTACTTTCTTTTGAGTTTTTGCATATTCGTGCCGACAAGAGAGAGAGAGAGAGAGAGAGAGAGAGAGAGAGAGAGAGAGAGAGAGAGAGAGAGAGAGAGAGAGACTAAAATTTTATGTACAAAGTTATTCAACAAAGGAGGTTATGATTAAATAGGTACTTAAATGAAACAAACTGTCGCAAATCCAGTTCCTGGTTCAGGTTCCATTACTTATAGAGGCATGACCTCACAAGATATGTTAACATTTCGTAACGGACTGTTACGGACTTCCCATATTTACTTTCCCGACCCAGATATATCAAGACATGGTAAATAAACAAGGAGGTTTACTACATCGAGATCCGTCCCAAATTGTCGGTTAAGTTACCGATTCTCCACTGGTTTTAGTTAGTGTTTTTATTTTTACCAAATTGGGTTACTAACTTTTCTTAACAATTATGTCAACAAGGTGGTTTATTGTTTTCTTCTGGGACAGACTCCGTACTTTATACTGTCTTCATTCTTTTTCCTACATTTGGTTCTTTAATGGAATATATTTGCCTACGGCAAAACCAGTCCAAAGTTATTTTTTCTTTGATTCTTCATGTTTAAAGACAGGCCTTGTAAGCTCCTAGTTGAAGCCAGTGTTGCACAAGTACTTTTTATGGAGCCTTTAGCGTGTTTGTGCCTTCAGTCCTTGCACCAAGGACCAAGTCATTATTTTTTTACATTGGTGCAATATTGATGCCACGCATGTACTTGTTCAGTTGATGCGTGACTTCAGCTTCGAAACGAATACTGGCGTTGCTGTGCTGAACGTACCTGAAACCATGGCCGTGTAGTACAACAGTTGAGAGTTGCTATGAGCTTGATTTCTTAGAATCGTGGAAAATCTTATGTCATGTTGTGCTGTCAGAATGTTTTGACATCCCACTGGTTATTAGAAGTTTCCTTGGTTTCCTAATAGGTGTGATCGAGGCTTGTCCTTCCTTGTCAATCTTTTTGTTTATACGAAAAATTATAGGGTGTTAGGTCTTCACGTTAAGAATAATTGATTTTGTTATCTTTATTCTTTTACAAGTGTATTTTACCTACCCACACGCACACACATAGACACACTTATATATATAAACAAACGCAGTCATGTATGTTTGTATATACTTAGACATACATATGTGTGTTATATGTGTTCTTGAAGTTTTATTGGATGGGAGGTTCATCCACAATTCAGCAATTAAACTATGAATGTGGCAGTGACCTGACCATATGGTGTTTTATCACTGGAGCTACCCCTTGTGATGGGAAATGACGTAATGTTGAAAAAGTATGTAGAAATATATATTTCCTTATTTGGTTTTGAAATATCAGTACAGGGAATGGGTCTTCATACCCTATGTATTCAGCCATTTCAGGCCTTTCACATAATGCAAAGAAGCGAGGACGCTGTTGTTTTCGTTTGTCATGCACACCACTTGACCTTGGCTGCAGAAGCTCATCAGCTATTTAGGGGACATTTCTCCCTATCAGAGGGTCCACAATCCTTCACTAGGCACTCTTCTCCGTAGCAGTGTTTTATATTTGTACTCTGAACGATTGGCTCCTCTTAGGGTAGCAATACCCAGGTTGTACCATCTGCAGCCGCCGTGGTAGCAGTCCTCGGTGGTAGACTGCCTGTCTATCTGGTTGCTGCTGGCCCAAAGAGGGACAAGCTTATTTGAATTTCAGGTAGCGTTTCCTCTCCTAAAGGCTTTGCAACTCTCCACTAGACGCTCATCTGCCTTGGGATAATGTTAATTAGAATCCCAAGCTATTGGCACTTCCCCGGGCAGCAGTGTTCATGTAATACTGCTTCTTCCGTCACAATAGCGTGAAATCTAATTGATTGATAAAGTGAAGTGTGAAGTCGGAGAAAAGACTGTAGATGTAGGTGCAAAGTTGTAAAATAAGGAAATGAGTGGTGAATGGAATGAAGAATCGTTGATGTTTGTGAGTGATACAGTACTGATTAGGGTAACCGAAGAGAAACAGGAAAATAGAATCTGTATGGTATTGCAAGAGGTAAAAGTTTGCTCTGTGTTCTGTAAATGTCAGCAATGTTAGACTAAGGTTATAAGGGTAAATGGACACGAGAAATATGGAGCAATGAATGTTAATATGGATAGTGGAAGACTGGTAGCCACTGCTTTGTTCAGGTAGTTGAGAGTAATTATAATAGAGGTGAGTCACAGAATAAGTGAAGAAAAATGTTAGTTGAGTCTGCACGAAAGGTTGTTAAGAGACTTGAATTGTTTATTTAAGCTAAGATGGGAAAGTGTGAAGAAATTGTTTAACCAACTCTCCTTTTAGGAAGTAGAGTGTGGCACTAATGTCTCGTCAGCAGTTAGAGTATGAATATGGCAGTGACCGTTGTGTGTGTGTGTGTGTTTGTCTCTGCAGTCACCTTTTAGGGGAAATGGCTTTAATGTTGCAAAATAGATATAAAATGTGTGAGTGTAATTTTCTGCACAGTTTAGCAGTTAAATTATGAATGTGGTTGTGACAGTTTTTCTGTCCTCCCTCAGATCTTAAAAACTACTGAGGCTAGAGGGCTGCAAATTGGTATGGTGATCATCCACCCTCCAGTCATCAAACGTACCAAATTGCAGCTCTCTAGCCTCAGTGGCCACCAACAACAAAGGCCACCACCGGACCGTGGCTGAAAGTTTCAAACAGCATTATACGCTGTACAGAAAACTCGATGGGGCCACCCCATATTAAGGGAAACGACAAACGGCATAAATATATACATATACATATATATATATATATATATATATATATATATATATATATATATAAACATGTATATATGTACATACATGTTTATATATTTATATAAACATATAAATATATATATGGATGTTTATACATACACACATACACACACATATATATGTATCCATGTATGTAAGTGTGTGTAATTATGTATTCATCCTTTCAACATTAAACCATTTCTCTTTTTTACACTTGCCTTATTCTTTTGTCATTTCTCTTTCTGCCTCTCTCCTTGCAGTGAAATTTGTGCGTTTCACACGGGGTACCAATATTTATTTGTCCCATTATACGTACGTCAGCGCACTTGCATGTATTCAATTATACATTTTTTTGTGGTCCACCAACCTCATGGTTAACAGATATTGGCATGATAAATTTCTTTGGAAAAGACGATCGGTGTAAAGCCCAACTGAAACGTAACTTAATGTGAGCTTTCAAAATTGGCCGTATTTGTTACAAGATAAAAACGTACCCGTGATCTATTCCGGATAACATCTGAATGTATTCGAACATATTTTTCAGAACTCGTTATAGATTTCTTCGGTCCAGTTGGAGTTTGGAAACCCACTTTAAAAGGCATAATCACATTAGTTTTGCAGCTTCAAAGTGCCGTCTATTATTTTTTTTTATTCGGCTGGATACATTTCTTTGGTCATCGCTTTAAGGGTAAATTTGAAAAAGGAATTTATATTGGTGACGTGCTACATTCGACATGACATACTTCGTCAGTAAACAAAGAATTAGGCGGGATAAAGACGAATCACTCCCTTTAATGAGGTGTTATACACGTCTCATGTGACAGGACACCCGAATCCTCCCTTGACGTTCATATAAGAGGGAGCCTTGTCAGTTTCAAGTATGCGGGCTGCCTTGTCGTTGCAATATTGATGAATTGCTCATTGTTGCATTGCTCAGCAATGTCGCTTTATTCAGTCAGTGATCTTGGTCTCATTTCCACATATTTTGTGTTTTGCTTAGAGTCGGTTTTTGAACTTCTGTATACTATTTTTTTTTTTAACTTAAACTTGCTTTGTGACAATTCTTTTTTTTTTTCTCTTAAACCTGTTATGCTATAGTTTGAAATACATAACTGCTATGATCGTCTAAATACCAGCTCATATTAAACGACCTATTTGTCACGGCTTTATTAAGGAATAAGGTATTCGTTTCCATAGCGGTCTTAATACAAATTTTTTTTCATCATCTATGATCGCTCGCGAAATCTTCGTTATCATCTTTATGTCTTCTTAATTAATCTACCCATAACCTATCGTTCTTACAGAGCCGTATGATGCCTTAAGAAGACATAAAGATGATAACGAAGATTTCGCGAGCGATCATAGATGATGAAAAAAAATTTGTATTAAGACCGCTATGGAAACGAATACCCCAGTATTCGTTTCCAGTACGGGCCATACTAATATCTTACTGCCCTTTGACGTCGCATGTGCTGTTCGCAAGAGCCTGATGCTTTAATTAAGGAATGTACCCATGCTCTTGGAAGTCATTAACGGCTTACCAGATAATGGTGATTGCCTGTAATCTCGTACTCTTCTGTTATAGTAATGCCCAGAGTCATCTAAAAGTCCCAAAGGCTTTGTAATGTATTGGTGGTTTTACTGCATGATGAGTTCCTAATGCAATAATATTCCACTTTCCTGCATCAGATCCGATCCAGACTCACTGAAAAAATTCTACTGCTTTGCGGCTAAGCTGATTTGTTTATGATTATCCGTTAGTTATTTTTTGTGGAAGCTTGCTGAGCAAGTTAATGGGCTTATTCGCTTGTTCTTTATGAACGGTTGTTCTTATAGATTGTTGAATAATATTAATAGTAGCTGCATCTTTCCTGTTCGGAAAGCTACGATAGGGAACAGGATATTCCTCTTCCTAGAGGTGGCGTAACGGAAAACTTATATTTCTGGTACCAAAATCCAAGAAAGTTTAGAACTCATTTTATTTTGGTGATTAATAACCATTTCACCGATATTTTGTAAGCATCCATCCTCGATATTGTTTTAAATCTGATTCACTGTAGTCCTAGCCATTTCATGAATGGCGTCCATGACCATGGTCGTTCGACGTTCTGTTGCATAAACAGATCAAATCAAGTGGCACTTCATGACATTAAGGAGTCAATTAAAGTCAACAGGTTGATATGTAAGGCTACTTAAAATATACATTCGAACGCACCAGCGCATCCACATGCAATCATCTAAATATCAAATAACATTTATTTATTATCATATTTCTGACCATTTTTTTAGGGTACTCTTACAGAAACTTACAGTTTACCAGGAGTGAGCGAGTCAGGGCCTTGAAACTTCGCTGGTTGTGGCAGAGCATGCTAATATGAGGCTATCTAACTTTCACTGTGTTCGTTTTCTTAATATTACTTAGTTTAATGTCTTTTCAACATCATTTTTGACGGCTGGTTTTTCGGCGGTTCTTGTTTTACCTTCAGCCGGATGGTATTTGTTTGTCTGTCCATCCGAATTGCTTTCCCGAAAAATTTTTTTTTTCTTTGCTTGTTAACACTTTATATTATTACTTCAAGTTAGGCCAGGCTTGAGAAAGTACAATGCCTCGTGGACATTCTACATTCTTACAAATTGTATCGATGGAGTCTGATGTTTTCCTTGGGGTTTACGGAATATCTCTCTCTCTCTCTCTCTCTCTCTCTCTCTCTCTCTCTCTCTCTCTCTCTCTCTCTCTCTCTCTCTCTCTCTCTCATAAGATGAAGGCAAGAGACCGATAAACTCCTACACCTGTCATGTTCACATTGTCAAGGATCGCAAATCGTGTGTTTTGAACGACTCTAGAAATCTGTAGACTTACGTTATGTTTATAAAAATTCTTATTTGTTCTGTTTTCTCATTGCATCAGTGCGTATTGCACATGGGATGATTATTTATTTATTTCCTTTGTCATATTACATGTGTTGATGCTTATCCTAGGTCATATTTAGTTTGCCGAGTAAATTTAATGTAATTCAAGATAGGTAGGTTTGGAATATGTGATGTTACATGGTAACAAATTATGTTGTTTGAGATGTGATTTGTTATAGCAGTGTTTCCGGCGTATTTTGTAACTTGATGTAGAACGGTTTGTGAATTGTGATTTGAACAGTGATGTAATTGGCTACAGGTACGTTGCTGCTGTGCTATATAATTTAATACTGGAACATTTGTGAATAGTGATGTAATTCGGGACGGAAATGTGTGTGAAATACGACGCAGTATAGTAGGATTATTTTGACTAACTTTCTCTGCTGTTTATGTTGGTAATATGAGGTTAATTATGTGATATATTTCCTAGTCCCGTGGACCTCTTTGTGGCTGGTATGCACTGACTGATAATAACCGCATACATATCATGGCCAGTAAATGTTTGCTTACATTATAGGCCATAAACCTGGCGGAAATAACATGGCTGATGAGCCTACTCGATTTATTACAGCTGATAAAACCACTGTGACATATTTTTGGCTTAAAACTCCTTTGACATAATCATTGTTGACTATCCTGTTTTTTCGTGTCTTGGCTGATAAACTTATGTTTGTTATATCTTTGATGAAAAATTCTTATTGACATAATGGCAAATAAAGTTGATTATGCGTAACTGAACGACCTTGTGGTTTTTCTGATTTCATAGTTGATAAACATATTAGTTTGAATTGAAGGGCCAGTTATCTATTAAATATAAAACAATTGATTAAGTTCATCCACGTCTTTCTGGGATATAACAGCACGACGTCGTCATTTCTGGGAAATTCGTATATATATATATAATATATATATATATATATATATATATATATATATATATATATATATATATATATGTATATATATTTGTATAAATGAATATTATATATATATATTATATATGTAGACATACATATACGAATATACAGTGTATATATATATATATCGTTAAATTGTTTCCCATGGATGTGGTGGCTTCAGAGACCAATGAAGATAATGGTCACTACAATATTCATAATTGCACTGTTGAGTGTTAATTGAACACTCTGGGCATAAAGCTTTCACAGCGTTAGCTGCTTCATACACCTACAGGGAGGGTTATCAGCAGTGCATTAACTCTCCCAAACACACTAAGCCATTCACTTGTATCTTGCTTGCACTCTCTTACTTCCTGCATATTTAGGCCATTCCTTGGCGATGCCTTTTCAGTGCCTTCTGCCAAGCACTCTCTGTTTTCCTTTCCTCCTTCAATCCAACATTGCCGAATTATATAAACACATATCGGTACGGTGTATATATATAGATATACATATATATATAATACACACACATATATAAATATATATATATATATACACATATATATATATATATATATATATATATATATATATATATATATATATATATATATATATATATATATATATATATAAAAGCGAATACTACAGGAAAATGACAGGCAGAAGTTCAGTACCAAGCGCTTTCACGTATTTATTCACGCATCTTCATGAATAAGAGAAAAATTATGTTATTAAAATAAATGTGTGTGTATATATATATATATATATATATATATATATATATATATATATATATATATATATAAATATAAAGATTCATATATGTGGTTATATTTACGTTATATATTAGATGGTGTTGCAATTTTTCCGATTAACTTTATTTTAGGTACAGCTCAGTTTTTGTTTTGTAAGGTGTTAACTTTGTTAGTATATATGTATGTATTTATGTATATACACACAGATATATATATATATATGTTTGTATATACGTTTATGTTTGTATAAAGTATGTATTATTTTTAGCTTTTTTTTTTACTTGATTTCCTCTGTCCTTATGGTGCAAATGATTTACTGGTATGTCAGGCTGTTAAATATCCATTAAGTCTGTGAATTTATCGGCCATATTTTCATTTCACGTTATTGTACATTTTCTTCATCCCAGTCACGAAACTTTGTCTTAAGATGGTCGTAGAAGATCAGCTTTTTTGACGCAATATTTCGCGCTTCAATAATTTTGCTTCAAACTTTTTACATCAATATTGTGTAAAGAGCGCTCAGTGTGCACCTAAACGGTCGAAGTTTTGGTGGAATGCTAAGATTTATAGAAAAATCTTGATCCTTTATCAGTGTCCTTAGGGTTATTCATCCCTGTTAGGAGTAATAGTAACACATTTGTCATCTTTTCAGGAAGGTTGAAGCAAATACTCTTAACCCTCCTCTAGATCCTCTCTGTTTCGATCTCGAGGCTGCCCCTGTCTATTGTCTGTAGGTCCTGTAATGGTGTGAGGTCACCCACTTGACCACCCTACTAAGAAGACGCATCAGCATTGCGTTATACCTTCATACACGCACTGCGCCACTTACCGCTAAACTGTACACACTACAGGCGCTATCAAGTGTCTTGGAGATTAACGCTCTCCCGCTTCAACACCACTTCTATAACAAGTCTCCACTCTCCTTGATTCTCTTTCCTTCTCCCTCTCAACATGGAAGTTTTATGCGCACTGATTAATGTTTTCACAAGATAAGACCTGGGAAGATTATTTTTTTTAGAGGCGGATAAAAACTGTTAATGGTTGCTAGAAGACCTGGGTCTATTGGCACGGCTGCCATACGTCCCACATTTTCTGCGTAGAGACCAGCATTCTTTTGAATGCTTAGTTTAGGGATTGTTTTTCTTTTATGATAGGCTCTAGAAATTGCTACGTGCTTCCATTTCCATAATTTCCAAAATCTTCAGTTTTCAGAGGTCTGGTACATCGTTTCCTTTGCTAAAGGACCCTCATATGCCTTCTTTTTTTTTGCTTTCCATTTTAACCGAAGCTAAGCGACATCAAGCCACCTGTAAACTCAGCCTTACGCATATAAAAAAGATATACGCTCGTGTACCTACTCAGTGACATGGTCGGTATTCCCTTTCCTCTCTCTCTCTCTCTCTCTCTCTCTCTCTCTCTCTCTCTCTCTCTCTCTCTCTCTCTCTCTCTCCTCGTTTGAAGCAAGGCGCCATCATTGTCTCCAGCAGATCCATTATGCAAAACTCATATATGACGTCTGTCGCGGATGCTATATTTATCTCGTCACTTGTCTTCTGGAATGTCAGCGTTCCCTGTGAATCAATTACACCCATCTGCAATGGCTGCTGGAAATTAATTTAAAACAAGCAGAGCGTTGGAAATAGCTGGTGATTGGATGGGAAATGTAATGGACAAAATTTGAGCGCTGGTATTCAAAGAGATTTCTTTTGGGAATGTCAAGAGATGTTTTTGAAGGGATTCGTACTGTGACCATCTAAAATTGGAAGCAGGCCACGCCCCCTTTCATGGCACAGCTGTTATGTGTGTCAGGACACGATGCTGATTCTCTTTTATATAAATCTGTCCTATTATAGCAATTGACATTAATATTAAACAAGTAAAAGAATGCGCCGAAGTTTCTTCGGCGCAATCGAGTTTTTTGTACAGCGCATAATCAAGGCCACCGAAAATGATCTATCTTTCGGTGGTCTCGGTATAATGCCGTATGAGCTGCGGCCCATGGAACTTTAACTACGGCCCATTGGTGGCATGACCTATATCTTTGCCAGGCGCACGATTATGGCTAACTTTAACCTTAAATAAAATAACAACTACTGAGGCTAGAGGACTGCAATTTGGTATGTTTAATGATTGGAGGGTGGATGATCAACATTCCAATTTGCAGCCCTCTAGCCTCAAAGTGAGGCCAGAAAAAGTGCGGACAGAAAAAAGTGAGGATAGAAAAGGTGCCGACGGACAGACAAAGCCGGCAAAATAGTTTTCTTTTACAGAAAACTAAAACCTTCATACATGTTATGATGGTTAATATGATAAGAGCAGTTTGGCGCAAATGCTCTCTCAAATCCCTGCAAACGTAAGCAAGAAAATGTTTTCGTCTCCTTCTTTGTTTTTTTCAACAGGGAGGCATTTCTTAAAAGTTAGCTCGAATCATTTCTGAATTATAGGAACGCTCGAATAAGACGAAAATAAGTGTTGTTTACTTAATGATGTTTCAAAACACCGAGATTAATTATAAACAAACACGAGCGGTGCATTAAATCCGGATCCATTTAAAAGCGTATAAGTTATGTTTATCCAGTGATGCTCAAAATTAAAAAAAATAGATATGTTCGTAAAGAGAAACCTACATCAATCATTTGCACAAGGTTTATGAGTGTTTCAGTAATGCATTTGTTTGTTTACATATTAAAATGTTGATTTATTTATTTGCGTTTTGTAACCAGATTAGGGTAACCATTTCGTTTTGCAGCCAGTGTTTTGGGGGATTTCATAATACTGTGATATTCACTATGTTGACTTTCAGAAATATTGATATAAAGTCTCTGATATTCATTCTGTTCCTTTTTCTCCTTCTACACTCCCTCCTCCTTATATCTTCTTTTCGTACTTCCTAATTCCTGTCATATATCTCCTCTTCCTTCTGCTCTTCTTCATCATTGGTTTTTTCTCTTCTTCAGTCTTCTTTTTCTTTCGATCTTCCATGTTATTTTTATTCCTTTCGTATTCCTCATCCGCTACCTGCTCTACACTACATCTTCCTCCACCCGTAGGGGGCTAGCGCCATCAGTGCACCTCATGCGGTGCACTGCTGGCATTACTTAAGGTTGTTTTCCGCGTCCTTTCGGCCCCTAGCTGCAACCCCTTTCACTCCTTTTACAGTACTTCCTTTCATAACCCCTTTCTAACATCTTACTTTCCACCCTCTCCTAACAATTGTTTCTTAGTGCAACTGCTAGGTTTTCCTCCTGTTACACCTTTCAAACCTTTTTACTCTCAATTTCCCTCTCAGCGCTGAATGACCTTATAGGTCCCAGGGCCTTGGCCTTTGGCTAAAATTCCGCATTCCATTCCATTCCATTCTTCCTTAATCTTTTCCTGTTTATGCATTTTTACCCTTCCTTTACGCCCCTTTAATTAAAAATTAACGCTTTTTTTTCCCTCCTTTTTCACATCCCTTAAAAAAAAACACAACGACGGCGTCTGCGACCCCTGCAGAAGATGGGCAGAAGCAGAGAGCCTCCTGTGAACAAGGGCGTGGGAGGCTACCGCCCGACCATCAACTGGAGGGACATCTCCATCCGGAGGAAGAACATGGCCGACAAGCAGGTCCTGGCCTGCATCGTCATCTCCGGCGTCATCATCATCATCGTGGGGGTCGTCCTCACCGTCCTCGGGTTCCTGGTCATCAAGAGTGAGTACCTGGATTCGATTAGTTTCATTTTCTTATAGAGCTGGTCAGTGTTTCATATTCAGTATACGACTTGAACACGTCAACTGGCGTAGACGTTCACGAATATATGAGTGTGTATATATTAAAAGCTTTTAACACTTCAGTACATACACACAAATATTTATATATATATATATATATATATATATATATATATATATATATATATATATATGTATGCATTTATAATATATATATATATACATATACATATAATTATATATATGTATACATTATACTGCATATATATATATATATATATATGTATATAAATAATTGTGTGTGTGTGCGCGCCAATTTTAGTACATTTAAAACTTGTTACTCATATATATCGCTTTTTACATAGATATTAGCCCTAATAACAACTCATGTTACAGCCTGCGTAAACAAATATTTCGAAAAAAGGAACGAAAACTGTTGACAGAAGTGCGATAATATCTGTGCATGGCGGGACTATCACAACGTAATGTGATTCACGTCGGAAAATTACCTTTTGACAGCGTTTGAAATAAAGCCAGATATACTGATCACGTATGATATAGTTATTGATGGCGTAGACAATTAGTGGAATTGATAACACAATGTGAATGGTTCGAAAACTGATGCGTGATATTAATCTTATTGCCTGCGTGTTTAATCGCCTCTGCCGTGAATAAAGGATGTTGATAATGATAAAATTATAGTTAATACGATTATTGTTACTATTATTCTTGTTAGTGAAAGCTAGAGGGACTGAATTGATCGTTTTTACCAAACTTTTATCTTTTAGATTACGTTGTAAGTAATATTTTTCAGATAAAAACTAAACCGTAGAATTTATGTTTGCAGTATTTTCACTTCTTGAATGTATATACTGTACATATATATATATATATATATATATATATATATATATATATATATATATATATATATATATATATCATCCATTGACATGTTTCAGCAGTTCTGTGACTCTTGGCTTCATCTTGGCATGACAAACATTATTATTTTAATGAAGAGCTTTCAGTTTTTTTGACGTTTTATTTGCAAAATTATATTTAATTTGTTTTTCAATTTAATATGGGTTCAAGGTTACTCTCTTCTTAATTTTGTTTTCTTTATTATTACTTTTATATATGGCAAATTGTAATTTCTTTAATAATAATAATAATAATAATAATAATAATAATAATAATAATAATAATAATAATTTATTTGCATTCCTCCAGGATAATTGAGACCTCATTTTCAGAATAATTATCCAACCAAGACTGGCACTGATTTCGATTGCAAGTACGATCATTATTTTAGTCATTAACGGATACCAGTCACATATTATCGGTTCGTTTACGAAAATCTTAAAAAAAAAAAATGTTTGTGTGTGTTCTGTGACTCTTGGGTCCCATTATTATTTTAATGAAGAGCTTTCAGTTTATTACGTTTTATTATTATTATTTGTTTTTATTTTATTATTATTATTATTATTATTTTGTTTCTTTATTTATTATTATTATTATTATTATTATTATTATTATTTTCTTTTTGTTGCTGTTCAGAATAATTTTAAATTATTATTTTTGTGTACGTTATATTATTGGATATTCCTTTATGTTTGATGTTTTTTTCTCTGAATGTCTTTCTAATATATATATATATTATTATATATATATTATATATATATATATATATATATATATCTTATATGCTGTTCTTTTATATATATATATTGGATATATATATAATATATAAATATAAATATATATATACTATATATATACAGTATATATACATATATGTATACATATACATACACACATACATATATAAGTATACTCATGTATGTATAGACCTCAAACCTTTTGATATGACATAACTGCCTCGCTGTGCTATAAGCTTCATCCTTATACTCCAGAGACGAATTACGCACAATTAATACCAAAGGTTTCTGTATCCCTACGTCTGGGTAATGATTTCTCGTCGAGTAACTTTCATAGTCTGCCAAGGATTCCGAACTGCTATGGTTTGCCTTCTGTGCTGCGAGAACACCAGAATATGCTCACTCTGTAGAGAGAACTTTTGTTCAACTTTGGGGATGCTCTGTCCGTACGGCATCAGAGAGGGACTGGGTTGTGAAAATGTTAGGGGAAGACGACATACATGTTGGGAGTTAGTTATGGAAAGTATATACATATGTGGATGATATGTTTCTGTATTTGTGTGTATGTGTGTGTGTGTGTGTGTGTGGGAGAGAGAGAGAGAGAGAGAGAGTTTTTGCATTGTAAGAATGATAGGAATTGTTTTGTGTGTGTGTTTATGTATATATATACATATATATACTATATATATATATATATATATATATATATATATATATATATATTACAAATGAATATATATATATATATATATATATATATATATATATATATATATATATATATATATATATATATATATATATATATATATATATGAATGCATGTATATATACACTTTTTATATACTGTATATATATATATATATATATATATATATATATATATATATATATATATATATATATCTATATATCTATCTATCTATCTATCTTTCTATATATGGGAAATGATATAATATATATATACTAAGAGATATATATATATATATATATAGTGAGAGAGAGAAAGAGAGAGAGAGAGAGAGAGAGAGAGAGAGAGAGATTAGTCGAATAAAGGCGTGTGTAACTTGGGCCATTTTTGCCGCGACCCGTTAGATATTAAACTGGGAGCGCGCACCCGAGAGGGAGCGTTGAAGTTACTCCGAATCAGCCTCGCAAACAGAGAGAGAATAGATCACCCACTCGAGAGCGCTCTCAGACGTGCTTCCCCATGTTCAGGCGGTATCAGGCCTTCCATAGACGTGTTCCGACATTTCCAGATCGTATCAGGTCTGCTCACTCATTCATTTTTTCCCCCCTCAGGTCTTCGAGTTCTTCCATTTTTTTTCTTTTTAATCTTTCCCTAGCTCTCATCTTCTGATGCTTCCCCCTTCGAGGGTTTGACTTTCGTTCTGCCTTGTCTGGGGTCTGTATCCCCTTGCGTGCTTGTGTTTGCACGTGCTTTATTCGCGTATTTATTTCCCCCTCTCTTTCGCTAAGCGTCTTGTCTGGGATTTTCCACTGGCGATTTGCATCGGGGCTTCGTTTCTGTTGTTGCTTCTCACTAGAAATGCGGCTGATGGGTAGATCTGAGCCTCACAGTTCTCAAGCAGATTCTGTGATTGTTGCACTGATCAAATGAGGGACAGACTGACTTATAGATAGACAGATAGATAGATAGATATAGTAGTACTTCCTTATGATGCACATTAAAATTGAGAGAGGAAGACCGAAGTTGAAAGGAAACCATAGAGGCTGAAAATGAATGTTAGTTACAATTGCAATTTCTTCGGTCATTAGTAATTGTTTTATTTTATATACACATATATATAATATACGATATAATGTTATGTATGATGAGCTTGTATGGAACGGCTATTGATGAGGGAGTTGCCTGCACATATGTTACAGCTCTGTTCATCACTTAAAGTCTGATTAAGACAGTGACTGTTTTTTGCTTCTTCTTTGGGGCTGCATTGTATCGCAGTTATGGCTAACTGCTGACTACGTATATATATATATATATATATATATATATATATATATATATATATATATATATATATATATATATATATATATACTTATATATACATATACATATATATATATATATATATATATATATATATATATATATATATATATATATATACATATACATATATATATATATATATATATATATATATAAATATATATATACATATCCATACATATATATATATATATTATCATATATATATATACACACATACAGTACATACATACTACATGCAGGAAGCTGATATTTAAGCAATTATACGCAAAATTTGGTTGTTGAAATGAATTAGAGCCCTGGTGTGGACCTCTGCACTCGGACTACCAAACTGACATATTGACTTTGAATAGGCATTAATTAATTTTGTAATTTTATGTATTTCGTATTTAATGGATGCAGTGAAGTTTTGTTCAGAGGGAAAACCTTGTAAGTACAGTTCTTGAGAAACCTATGGTCTATCAGAGTTAATGACATGAATGAAATGTTTATCTTTAGACATTCATGCACGAAAACCTACTAAGTATCGTTGCTATCAACTCTCTCACCGCACGCTACACTCAGTTTTAAGAACACAGGGCGAGGAAGTTTGCCCGCGCGAAAGAAACCCGAAGGGTGTCGGGCATATTTTGCGAAACTTTGTTTTGCTAATGGGGCTTGTCCTTGGACTTTTCCTCGAGGACGGTTTCCTATAATTTTCCCATTACAGTCAACCTATTTGAATATTCAGGGGATTTTATGGGGTTGTGTGGAAGAGTGCCCTTGATATTTAGCAGTTTTTTCCAGGCATTATGAGCTGGATAATGCTAGGAATTTTCTTATGTCAGAGAGAGAGAGAGAGAGAGAGAGAGAGAGAGAGAGAGAGAGAGAGAGAGAGAGAGAGAGAGAGAGAGATTATTACTTTTCCTTTGCAGTATTCTTCTGTAGGAGGAAAGGAAAGATTTATTATCAGTGCCTTATTGTCCAGCAATACAAAAAAGCAATTACGATATATTGAGTCATGGAAGGAGTAGGCATCCCTCCCCTCTCTCTCTCTCTCTCTCTCTCTCTCTCTCTCTCTCTCTCTCTCTCTCTCTCTCGTTTGGTTTCTAAAAGTTGAATGTGGAAGTCCACAGAATTTCTGTAAGTATATTATATATATATATACTTACAGAAATTCTGTGTACTTCCACATTCATATATATATATATATATATATATATATATATATATATATATATATATATATATATATATATATATATATATATATATATATATATATATATATATATATATATATATATATATATATATATATTGCGTATATTTGTGTGTGCACAAGCTTGTGTTACACCAGCCGAATGGGGAGGAATAAAACAAAAGGTAATCCTACAAAATTCTGAGTGCATTGCGTAAGCTTACACGCAGGTATTTTTTTTTTTATGCTTCTCATTATGCGTAGCCCTAGGCGGCCTCTCAGGAGAGAAAGCGGAAGACTCGGTAGTGTTGGCGGTTCTCGGTTTCCGAAATGCACGTAAAAGGCTCTCTCTCTCTCTCTCTCTCTCTCTCTCTCTCTCTCTCTCTCTCTCTCTCTCTCTCTCTCTCTGCGTCCTTTCCTCTTTCCTCTGAATTGCAAGATGCCTTGGGGCGAGAAAGCTTATTTTCTTGTTATTGTTGTTTTTGTTATTGTTGTTGCTTGCATCACTCGCTTATGAAGCTGCCATTGTTATTGTTTAGTGTTACCGTTAGTGGTTGGCTTTTTGTTTATCCTTTCCAAAGGAATGTTGATTTTATTCAGTTCCTCCGGAAGTTGGGTAGTGGACCAAAAATCAGTCCTTTAAATATCTGTGGTCATCTGATCTGCATTATGGACATTTCCGCGAAAGTTAGTCATTGTAGAGTGAGATTATCTTGGTATTGCAAATCTTGTGGGATGTCGTCTCATATGGCGGAATTAATATTTTGCCTTGGGTTATGCAATAGTCGAAGAGATTGTGGTTGTAGTATTGATTATGGATCAGTCTGCCGAGTTTTTCGTTATCAAGATCTGAAACCGAAGTTATAGACTGACATGGATCTTGCTGTGACGGGTTACGAACCAGTTGATCAGATTTTTTGTTTATTTACGATTTTAAACCGAACTGATATCCCGACACGATGTTTATCATGAGGATTTCCTCTGGGGAAGCATTTCAATGGGAATAGGGCTAATTATTACTTAAGGTTCAATGCAGCGTGCCTTCGGCCACTAGCTGCAACTCCTTTCGTTTCTTTTACTGTACCTCATTTTATATTCTTTCTTCTACCTTACTTTCCACCCTCTCCTAACAATTGATTCAAAGTGCGACTGCGAGGTTTTCCTCCTGTTACACCTTTCAAAACTTTTACCGTCAATTTCCGTTTCAGCGCTGAATGACCTCATAGTCCCAGTGCTTGGCCTTTGGCCTAAATTCTATGATCGGTTCAATTCTGTTCAGTAGGCCTAATTTAAAGAGTAGTTGGGATTAGACTTTTCATAAGAAGAGGCTTCACTCAGAAGCTTAATGCTTGTAGGCGTTAATCTTTATATTATTATTATTATTATTATTATTATTATTATTATTATTATTATTATTATTATTATTATTATTATTATTATTAAAACACGTCTCATTCATAATCCTGATTTTCACTTTTGTTTGCTCTCTTTATTATTAATTTTTTAAATACGCCCGTTCTTTTATTTCTTGATTTCTAAGGAAGGACGTCATATACCATTGTTTTTCTTTTGTGATGACAATCTAAAATATTATTTTTATTATTTTTGCATTTGGTCCATTCGTCTTCTTAAATCTCCGTTTCTCCTCTTTCCATTTCTTATTCATTGCTTCATTTACTCTGCTGTGGGTAATTACCAAGACTCCTTTATACCGCTCTATTCCCAAAGGTTTACCCAATATTCTGGCTCCTTCGTCATGTTTTATTTTTGACATTTTTATTAGGTACTTTTTCATTGTTTTCCAGACTATGTTTTGTTATTGTTTTCATAAAACGTGAGAATTTTCGCTTTTCTCGCATTCCCTTATTGGAAATGGTAATGTTATTTTTTGTAGTTTTAAAAATTATAATTTTGCCATCACAGTTTTATCATTTCTTGCTGTTCCCCCAATTTTTTACTGCCATTTTTTTCTGTTATTTTACGATTTTCCCACTGCACCTTAAATTAATATCATTAGTATTATAATCATAACTCCATTCCAGTGGTGATTTTGCGTAAGCTTTCTGCTTCTTACTATTTTGCATTTCCTATATTTATTTTTATACTTTTTTTTTAATTTCTAAGGATGTTTCTATCCGTTTGTGGTCATCAGCGGTTTTTATTTTATTCTCTTCCGTGTTTTTCTTTTTCCTGTTTCTCGGTTATCTTTTATTTTTGCTTATGAGATTCTTTTAGTTTTAACGCTTCTTCTGCATCCGCTACTGCAGGGTGTTCTTGATTATCCTTTGTTTTTGCCTCATCTTTTACAAAATGTCCTTCCTCTCTTTTTATCTTTTATTTCCGGTGTTCTGTGTTCTTTAATATCCTCGTCTTTCCTTTTTTGCCCGTTGCGTTTTTAAACATTTTTACATTTCCTCCCTGCTTTCCGGACCGCCAGGGGACACCAGTCTTCCCAAATTCCACCTGTTTTACCGTAGAATCCCTAAATCTTGCCATATTTTCCTCCCTAGAAGTTCGCACAGTCCCTATCTTTCCCCACTATTCAGCCCTCATATCCCGAAATCTTTTTTTATGCCCCCATGCTGTCTCTTTTTGTCGCTAAATTGCTTCCGTCCACCAGGGATTTTCTTTGGGCTTTGTTCAATGAGACTCTCTCTCTCTCTCTCTCTCTCTCTCTCTCTCTCTCTCTCTCTCTCTCTCTCTCTCTCTCTCTCTCTCACGGATGAGTCTCCCTTCTGTCTCTTCATAATATTAATAACCTCTGGTTGCGTAAGTCTGGCGCTGGGTTGTGGGAGGCCATTCGTACATTTGTGTCTGTTGGTGGATCTGTTGTGATGTTTTTGATTTCGTCTGTTTGTTCGATCTGATCATGGTTTCTAAACATGCCAAGATTTTATACTTTTTAATGTTTAAAGTATATTTGCTGGTTATGCCATTTAATTTCCTTTTGGGGTTAATATTTTTACTTTCATCACAATGTATGTTTTTTGTCTTCAAAACAATATTTGCTTCTCCCTCCTCTTCCTACATTCATGACAGTATGAAGCGTTTTTGTTCCCCTTACAATATAGTTGCTTTATTCCATTATGTTCTGTAGAATTTCTGATTCCGAAATAAGTAAATTTCGACATATATCGCAAATTGTTATAAGAGAATGACATGAATTTCTTGATATAAAAAATTAGCTGATAAGACTTTTCCATTATGAGGCGATGAAAATTTATTATTTGTTCTCACGCTTTATCGCAGTTTTCTTGATTGCATTTTTAAAAAAATTTATTTTCACTCCATTATTGTTACGTTTCATCTGAATTTTTATTGATGGTTTATGACTGTAATAAGTATTGATGTCGTTATCATGATTTCGTTTTTTACCTTTGTATTGCCCCGTAAAAAGTAAAGGCAGGATTTTAGCAGTTTTACAGTTGCATCGTATAATTATGCATTATAATTAACTTCATTTCTTGATTAAGATTCCGTGACAGTGAACCCTTTAGACCGCCCGCGTGACACACTGAAAGAATAAATATGCAGATCAACATTGTATTTCATATAGAACAGTTATTCGTTGATAATTTGGGCAATATGATCAAATGCTAGTGCTTGGACTCGCAATAGCACGACTGGACATGAACTAATCAGTACCAATATAACCAATTCAGCAGCCAGTATGTATAAGCAACGTGATTTACTCCATTTAATGCGTTTGATTAGCACACAAAGTCCTTTGCATTTCTGATTCTGTAATTCTCGTCGTGTATAATTCAGAATCTGCGATGTTTAACTGCGATATTGTGTTTAACATAGATTTTAATATCATAGTGTTTTACGTTTATGAAAAAACATTTTTTCATATATTTTCGAAATATTCTTAATGTTTAATTTTTTTTAAATAAATACTTACGACTTTAGGAGAGTATGGTTTTATTTAGAAAAATAATTTTATGAAAAGATGGTAAAAAGTAATTTTAAGCAAAACTAAAAAAAACTGAAAGTGACAAATATATATATATATATGCAATATATATATATATATATATATATATATATATATATATATATATATATATATATATATATATATATATATATATATATATATATGTATATATATATACACAAATATATATATATATACACAAATTTTTTCAAATATATATATATATATATATATATATATATATATATATATATATATATATATATATATGTATATATACATATACATACTTACACAAATTTTTTCAAATGTTGCTGATGGAGTAACTAATATTTTGCTTGTAAAAACACTATTCATTTGATAAAGAATAAAGAGGTTTGCATCTCTATAGAAATGTATTAAAAGAGCAATTCAGGTGAGAGAGAATTATGAGGTTTGCATCTGTGAAGTGGTAATAACTTGATGCAAAATTCGATTTTATGTTCTAGGCAATAATATAACTTTACTCTTTAGAAGTTCATTATTCATTGTTTATGGACGGTGTAAAATACATCGCTGTTTTCAGAATCGTTTGCTGTTCAGAGAAATAAAATGTCAAACTTAGAAGATGCTATTCCCGTTAAATTTGGTGTCGTATTCAAAACCTCATTTCCTTTTGCATGGGTTACAACGAGACTTCTTTAGGCTATTATATGTATATATGTATATATATATTATTGTGTATGTATTACATATATATGATTATATATATATATATATATATATATATATATATATATATATATATATATATATATATATATATATATATTGATATGTATTTATATACATGCATATATGCACATATATTTGTATATGTGTGTGTTTGTGCTACATGTTTACATATACACACACACAAATATATATATACATACATATATACACATTTTTTATATGGTGTGTATGTGCTACATACAGTATATACATAAAAATATATATATATATATATATATATATATATATATATATATATATATATATATATATATATATATATATATATATATATATGTGTGTGTGTGTGTGTGTGTGTGAGGTATGTGCTTTTAAATATTCTTATAGATATGTTTGTTCTCTGTCAAAGTAAAAGCCACGATACTGATTGCCCTATTCTCTTTTGCCAAAATTATTGCTCATCATTTTTGTTAGAAGCTGTTAGTTCAGTGTCATTGTTGATCATTATACAGAAAGGATGATGGGTCGGTGCGCCCCCCTTCTTAATTATCGTGCTTTTGTTATTTATTCTGATTTCCATTCAGGCGAAAACACCGTCCCTCACTCAGATGAGTGACTGGCCGAGTGCCATTCCATCAGAAACTGTTGAATTTGATTTGAAGGAAATACTGCCTCTGCTCAGTTGACCTTTCGCTACAGTCAATAAATAAATGGAAAAGCGGCGAATTTGACGTAATGGATGTTAATGGCATCATGACTTATTCAGGCGCTTGTACAGTTATTTGCCTCTCGCTGTAAAAGGGAGAGTGATTTTTAAAAGATAAAGTATTCGTGTGTTTGTGGGCTCTGTGATGACGATGATGAAATAGAATGGGGCTTGGGCCTTTTAATTGGGTTGTCTCATAAATAAAAAAATTCCATATACATATATATATATATATATATATATATATATATATATATATATATATATATGTGTGTGTGTGTGTGTGTGTGTGTGTATATATATGTAATGACATATAGGTGAACCTAGTCAGTGTTATTTTATCATTAGTTCTTAGGGAACAGGAATAGAGGTATGCCTTATTGTGGTAAGGGAATAACGGTCAAGTTCCAGGCATTATTTGCGACCAGGAAGGGCATGTGCATTTATTTTATTGCTGTTATATAACACAGTAGTGTTCCCCTAGTTGTTATTTGTTTATTCCTTATCTCAATGTTGTTTTGTCGAGACATATCTCGTTTTTTCATCCTAAATAACAGTCTCTCTCTCTCTCTCTCTCTCTCTCTCTCTCTCTCTCTCTCTCTCTCTCTCTCTCTCTCTCTCTCCGATGTTTATATTAAGTTTTAAGTTTTAGTACTTTACAGAAGCTTTCAATGTGTACTTTTACCCCGTGACACACCCTTTCTCTCTCTCTCTCTCTCTCTCTCTCTCTCTCTCTCTCTCTCTCTCTCTCTCTCTCTCTCTCTCTCTCCTTTCTTGCGTGATGGTTTCCAATTGTTTTTTCTACACCGCTGATTTTCCTTTAATTTCCTTCGCAATTTTCTCTTGTTTCTTTAGCGCCATTCTCTTTTCTTGTCTTCCGCGACATTTCGTTCAAATTTTTCGGAAGGCGCAGTTTGTTTTCCTTTTTTCTTTCTCGGGTATTAGCCTTGCATCTTTCACATTTACTCCATTTATTTACTCCGTTTGGTTCCACTTGATTTACTTTTTGCTGTGTTACCTCTCCTTTGCCTCTAAATTGCTTAATTGGTTTTTGGGGTTTACCGTGGTTTACTTGATTTTTGTTTTATTTTTTTCTGTTGTTTAGTAAGATTACTTATTCATAAGATTTAGATAACGTTCTTTACCTGCTTTTGATATTTTTCTCCGTCGTATATTAATTATTCATCTTTATCTTTCATTTTTTCATATTGGCTATGTAACATGAAATTACTTTAAATTTATCAGCAACATTTACAGTTATATTATAAAAGAAAATTCTTGCTGACGGCACAAAAATTCACTATAGTATCCAATTGATATGTGGTTGAACACTATAAAATTGTTGATTTGAATTCTCTTACCTGTTTTGATTTTGAAGCGTGAATGATGTAGGAAATATTTGTCAAAAAATTCCATAACTGCGTAAATTTACTCATGTCAGTTATGATCTAATTTTGGTAGGAAATCAGTGGTTTAAGAAACGTCCTCTTGGATGACAGTTCGAATACTGAAAACAGTCGAGGAGAATTGAATCTATGAAAAAAATCTTATGTGTCTTAACCACCTTGATGATGACATCAGAACTGGATTGGCTTGTATAGCTGTTGCCAATTGCCTAGAATTTCAGAGAAAGGGAAGTTTTCGATAATGCGTCCTGATAAACCGCAGGTAGCAACAGCAGGCAATATTGCTAATAACCTGCCAGAAGGTTTCCGATATCTTGCAAAAAGGACGCAGGGACGCACAAGAAATTATTTGGTCCTTGCCTCATAATACACCTATACATTCTCTCTCTCTCTCTCTCTCTCTCTCTCTCTCTCTCTCTCTCTCTCTCTCTTTAGATTTTAATTGGTCCCTTGCATCACAATACACACATTCTCTCTCTCTCTCTCTCTCTCTCTCTCTCTCTCTCTCTCTCTCTCTCTCTCTCTTAGATTTTAATTGGTCCCTTGCATCACAAACACACTCTTCTCTCTCTCTCTCTCTCTCTCTCTCTCTCTCTCTCTCTAGATTTTAATTGGTCCCTTGCATCACAATACACACTCTCTCTCTCTCTCTCTCTCTCTCTCTCTCTCTCTCTCTCTCTCTCTCTCTCTCTCTCTCTCTCTCTCTTTAGATTTTAATTGGTCCCTTGCATCACAATACATACTCTCTCTCTCTCTCTCTCTCTCTCTCTCTCTCTCTCTCTCTCTCTCTCTCTCTCTCTCTCTCTCTTTAGATTTTAATTGGTCCCTTGCATCACAATACACACACTCTCTCTCTCTCTCTCTCTCTCTCTCTCTCTCTCTCTCTCTCTCTCTCTCTCTCTCTTTAGATTTTAATTGGTCCCTGTATCACAATATACACATTCGTCTCTCTCTCTCTCTCTCTCTCTCTCTCTCTCTCTCTCTCTCTCTCTCTCTCTCTCTCTCTCTCTCAATTAATTGGTTCCTTTTATCATAATATACATACGTCTCTCTCTCTCTCTCTCTCTCTCTCTCTCTCTCTCTCTGACCGGACCCACTGCTTAGTCCATACTTAACTTTCCACCTTGTCACTGTTTCAGGATTAGGATGATATTGCAATAACAGAAGCCCCATAATTAAGCCATTAAGGATTCTAATTACCTTCATTAGCCAGCAACCAGATAACATTCACAGAGTTCTTCAACTTCTGATAATGATTAATTTATGGTGTTAATTAAGTGGCGTGACAACAGTAGAGGCCATCAAAGGCAAACATTAGGAATCGATTAAAGCAACAAATGGATATTGTGTGGTTCGTAAATATGATAGCACAGCGTTTTTATCTCTTTTAGAAAGGCCGATTTAGCCCAAAATTTTATAATATATATTTAGAGTCTTCTTCTTTGTCTTCAGCTTTACCCATTTCTGTATGGGGTCGTCGTTTCCTATCAGCCTTCTCCACTTTCTTCTGTCCAGTGCATCCTGACTTCTTAAGCCTTTCTCCCGCTTGTCAATCGCTATTTTATCCTTCCAACTGAACTTTGGCCTTCTCATTCTTCCCCTTCCCTCCGCCTGCTTGCTCATAACCCTTTTACACACATGACCTTCTTCTCTCCGCATAATATGACCAGATCACTGTAGTCTTCTTTCTTGGGCCTTCTTGGATACACTTCCCATACCTTAACTGCTTCTCTAATAAACTCATTTCTGATCATATCTTTTTTGTAACTCTTGAGCACATCCAATTATCATCTTCTTTCTGTAACATCCATTTTCCATTCTTGAGCATTCTTCATCAAAGTTTCTCTATATAAGCCATCGCTTGTCTGTCTACACTTTTATAAAAATTTATATATATAAATATATATATATATATATATATATATATATATATATATATATATATATATATATATATATATATATATATATATATATATATATATATATATATATATATATATTTAAATAATCAGACATACGCATGAATACACACTCCCGCACCAAAGCTTATAAAAGAAGCCGCTTGAATACACTCGAAATATCAAAATGTAAACAAAATCCATTCGCCCGTTCTTTGACCCTCTAGGGATCCTCTAATTTCGGTGGAAATCCGGAGTTTAAGAGACCCGATTCCCCCCCACTCTAGCAAATGAGAAACAGGAAATGGATAAGGTGCGTTTATGGAGGCTGTGATGCTGTGTTGGGGTGCTTCTATGGAGTTCATCGTGCCTCAGGCGATGTTAAGGCTTATTGTAGATAGATTTTATTGGGGGGCCACGTTTGGATTCTAAGCGGCGCGTTGGGGAAAATTTGTGGACTTGGGTTTGGTTGCTTCGTTGTTATTATTATTATTATTATTATTATTATTATTATTATTATCATAGAAGTAGTAGTAGTAGTATTAGTAATTGTAGTAGTATATCCTTATTACTCTACTGTTTATGTGGCTGTGCCTATAAAGATACACTGTGGACTATTTTCTTAGCGTCAGTATTACTGTTAATAATAATAATAATAATAATTAATAATAATAATAATAATAATAATAATAATAATAATAATAATAAGCATTTTATTTTTGGTCCTTCTCCTCCTCCTCCTCCTAATCATCATCATTTTATTTTTTATTATTATTATTATTATTATTATTATTATTATTATTATTATTATTATTATTATTATTATTATTATTATTGTTATTATTATTATTATTATTATTATTATTATTATTGTTCGACAAGACAAAAGCGGTGGAGTTTTTACAAACCGGCTGAAACAGCGGAGCAAAAGCAGTTATAATTCATGTGATAAATTCAGAAAGAGAGGGAAAATTATTGCACGGTCTAGTGCTATTCATTAACATAAATATTCTCGCTTTCTGAAGTGAACTAATTTGCGCGATGTATAATTCCATACGGTTGAGTTCAGGAAACAAAATATCATTTCAGATCATTTTCAGGCTGCAGTTCTTATTCGGGGTAGTCGAGAGCCTTTCCTATTTTTTCCTTTTTTTTTTAGGGTGAAATAAGGCCAAAGACTTATTTTTTTCCATTCATTTATTTTGTATTTTTGATTTGTAAAATGTTGGTGTTTTGGATACTCAGTTGTATGGATTTTTTTGCTTTGCTTTGAAGCTGAGAATTTATTTCAATTGTTGTTTCTACATTTTTTTTTTAGACTGAAATTCTTTCTCAGCACATATAATTTTTTTTCAATTATTGAGGTTGAAATAAAGCCATTTTTTTTGTTTGGTTCTGTTTTGACTTCTGATACTATGGCAAAATATAGTGTTCATAATGCTCGGTTTTACGGTATTTATGTTTATAATTGTTTGTCAGTGTGCTGTTTTATGGATATTGAAATAACTGTAAGAAGAGAGAGAGAGAGAGAGAGAGAGAGAGAGAGAGAGAGAGAGAGAGAGAGAGAGAGAGAGAGAGAGAGAATGCAATTAATTTATTAATACAACAAACTGGAGGTTATCAACTCAGAGAGAGAGAGAGAGAGAGAGAGAGAGAGAGAGAGAGAGAGAGAGAGAGAGAGAGAGAGAGAGAGAGAGAGAGAGACTGCAATTAATTTATTGATACAACAGACTGGAGGTCATCAACTGAGAGAGAGAGAGAGAGAGAGAGAGAGAGAGAGAGAGAGAGAGAGAGAGAGAGAGATTAATTTAGATACAAGAGAATGCAATTAATTTATTAATGCAACAAACTGGAGGTTATCAACTCAGAGAGAGAGAGAGAGAGAGAGAGAGAGAGAGAGGTTATCAAGAGAGAGAGAGAGAGAGAGAGAGAGAGAGAGAGAGAGAGAATGCAATTAATTTATTGACACAACAAACTGGAGGTTATCAACTCAGAGAGAGAGAGAGAGAGAGAGAGAGAGAGAGAGAGAGAGAGAGAGAGAGATGCAATTAACTTATTAATACAACAAAGAGAGAGAGAGAGAGAGAGAGAGAGGGAGAGAGAGAGAGAGAGAGAGAGAGAGAGAGAGAGAGAGAGAGAGAGAGAGAGAGAGAGAGAGAGAGAGAGAGAGAGAGAATGCAATTAATTTATTAATACAACAAACTGGAGGTTATCAACTGAGAGAGAGAGAGAGAGAGAGAGAGAAGAGAGAGAGAGAGAGAGAGAGAGAGAGAGAGAGAATGCAATTAATTTATTGATATTAATACAACAAACTGGAGGTTATCAGCAGAGAGAGAGAAGAATTACCTTAGAGGTTAGAGAGAGAGAGAGAGAGAGAGAGAGAGAGAGAGAGAGAGAGAGAGAGAGAGAATTCACTTATTTATTAATACAACAAGCTGGAGGTTATCAGCTCTATCCTAAAACTATATAACAACAGTGGCCGAAGCAGTACGAGTAGAAGAGAGAGAGAGAGAGAGAGAGAGAGAGAGAGAGAGAGAGAGACAGAGAGAGAGAGAGCGATCTAGCAAACATTATTTCGCCCCTTCGAAATGCTGCAAAAGCAAGTTACCGGAAAAATGATTCAGCGTGAAAAGCTCTCGTGTTCATAACAAGCAAAAATACGCTGCTGTATTTACCAGAAGTTTACAAGTTCGGTCTTTAAGTTTCACGGCGCAAGAATGGAGTTCGCGGAATACATTTTCCGCCGCGGCGGGCCAAGCAGAATTTCGGGGGTGTTAAGGAGTTCGCCGGTGTAGTGCTTTTACCGAAATGGATTTGTAAAAGCCAGTCTGTTTACTTTTCGCGAGTCAGTGGCTCCGTGTTTGGGTGTTTTGTCTGTACTGAAAGGTTTCTTAGTGGATGCATTTATGGTGTTTTGTGTGTTTATGGATTTGTAAATGTTCGTGATGTGCGTATGAATAGAATGTGAGACCGATGTTTGCTTGTAATTATATTCTTTTATATTCTTATACGGATATGTTTACTATATATATATATATATATATATATATATATATATATATATATATATATATGTATATATATATATATATATATATATATATATATATATATATATATATATATATATATGTTAAATTGCAGAAATATTAATCCGAGCAGATAATTATTTCATTCTTATATTTTGACGGAGCGAATGGCGAATTAATGTTGGGAAATGAAAGGTCCTTTATGCTTTCGAAATATTAAAAAAATTTTTGATTATCAATTATTATGCCTGAATTGCTGTACCTAATTAATTCGTCCATGCTGATAAAGTAAGCATAATTATGCACTGCAGTTGTAATTTGTGTGTGTAACACGGTCGCACACACACACACACACACACACACATATATATATATATATATATATATATATATATATATATATATATATATATATATATATATATATTTCTATATATATACATATATATATACACACATATATATATATACATACATATATACACGGTTTATTTATCGGAGCAAAGTTCGATTTATCCTTTCATATAAAGATGTATTTATGTGCAAGCGTTGGGATAGAATAGAACCCAGTTAGTCATTACACAGCGTCAAATAAACGCGTGATTCTTCCTGTGAAAAGAGACAAATTACGGACGGGATAAAAAGATTATCCCCGATCCGAAGCCGACGAAAAATGAAAGAAAAATCGCTTTTGGGAGATTTTTTTTTTCACGTTCCATTTCATAAATGCTCAGAGATGACTTTAATGGATGTTAATGGCAATGGCCTTCGGTGTACGATAATTTACTCTTTTGAAGTCAGTGGGAGGCTTCTGTGGTTTCGGGAGACGAACTTTTATGATAATAATAATAATAATAATAATAATAATAATAATAATAATAATAATAATAATAATAATAATAATGAATGCTTCAGACGAAATTCAGAGTATTTGATTATAATCTCAGGAAGTGAAAATTTGTATTCTTGATGGATTCCTAAGAGGTTGGGTAATAGATTTTAAAGCACTCGGGAGGATACTGCACGATGATAAATGGTTGTTGGAAGGGGTAGAAGCTCTCTCTCTCTCTCTCTCTCTCTCTCTCCTCTCTCTCTCTCTCTCTCTCTCTCTCTCTCTCTCTCTCTCTCATGAAAGCTCAGCAGTCTCGTTTGCTTTGCCATATGCATATGTCATCGAAGAGTTTTACCTCGTAGGTTTCCGGTGAGAGAGAGAGAGAGAGAGAGAGAGAGAGAGAGAGAGAGAGAGAGAGAGAGAGAGAGAGAGGTGGGGGGAGGCGGGGGATTGCTTTTTCTTTTCCCTATTGAGAATTCTAGCAATTTAATTAATTTTCAAATACTTTGGCGAAAGGGAGAGAGAGAGAGAGAGAGAGAGTCGCTTTGTTCCCTCTAATATCCCACGGTAATCTAAATGAAGTGACAGTTCTGTAAAGTTCTTTCCTATGAGTTTTGGGAAGTAATCTAAAATTCCAAATGAAGCGACAGTCTTCTAAAGCCTGTTCCAGTAATTTTATATAAGGGTGGCAGGGCCATCCGTATCACGCTTGCAAAATGTTGCAGAGCTTTTTCAGTCGATTATTTTTGTCGTTATTTTTATATAGTCTTGTTGACTCGATTGCCGGTATAAAGTTATTTATTTGGTTTTTATTTTTGTGCCAGTTATACACTCACGTCAAGATGGGTAGCTATATTACGTGCATTTATAAATACATCCACGTCAAAATACTTATCTAGAAAATATGCGTTTCTAACTGCACTCACCTCAGGATTCTCAGTTATATTACTTGCATGTATGACTTTACATTCACGCCAAGATAAATTTACTCTACACTCACGTCAAAATACACATATATATTACTTGCATTTATAAGTGCATTCACGTCAAGATACATAAACATTACGCTCACGTCAAAAGACACGTCTGCATTACGTGCATTTAAAACTACATTCACGTCAAGAAACATAAACTTTACGCTCTCGTCAAAAGATACATCTGCATTACGTGCATTTAAAACTACATTCACGTCAAGATACATAGACTTTATGCTCACGTCAAAAGACACATCTGCATTGCGTGCATTTAAAACTACATTCACGTCAAGATACATAAACTTTACGCTCACGTCAAAAGACACATCTGCATTACTCGCATTTAAAGCTGCATTCACGCCAATAAGATACATAGACTCTACACTCACGTCAAGATACATACCTCCGTTACGTGCACTTATGTCTACATTCACGTCAAGATAAATTTACTGTGCACTCATGTCAAAAGACACGTCTGCATTACGTGCATAACTACATTTAAAACTATATTTGCGTCAGGATTCATAGATTCTAAACTCACGTCAAGATACAACCTTCACTGCATGTATTTAAGTTTACATTTACGTCAAGATACACAGATTCTACACTCACGTCAAGATAAATGCCTACGCTCCCGTCAAGATACACGAATATTTTTTTTTTTTTTTTGCGTCCATGACTATGCTCACTTGCTCACTTCAAGATACATAGTTATGCATTGCATTTATGGCGAATTTGGTTTTGTGGTAATCTTCATGTTGAGATTTTGAAAGTGGTTTAAAAATGACCAATCGATGAAGAGGCCGATGGCACGGTACAACCCAATGCTCCTGTCTTGCCTAGTTCTGGAGAAAGAAGAGAGGAAGGTTGAGGAATTAATCTGAAAAAAAAAAACAAGTAATAAATGCGCCGAAGTTTCTTTGGCGCGATCGATTTTTTTGTACAGCCGCTACAGCGTATAATCAACAACGAAATTAGATCTACCTTTTGGTGGTCTCGGTATATTGCTGTATGAGCAGCGGCCCATGAAACTTTAACCACGGCACGGTGGTGGCCTGTCCTGTACATTTGCCAGAAGCACGATTATGGCTAACTTTAACCTTAAATAAAATAAAAACTACTGAGGCTAGAGGGCTGCAATCTGGTATGTTTGATGACTGGAGAGTAGATGATCAAAATTTGCAGCCCTCTAGCCTCAGTGGTTTTTAAGGTCTGAGGGCGGACAGAAAAAGTGCGGACAGAAAAAGTGTGGATGGACAGACAAAGCCGAGACAATATTTTTCTTTTACAGAAAACTAAAAAGTACAGATGATATTCGCAATCTGGCATATACAGATATTGTTTGACATTGTTGGAGTCATTTGTAAGGACTGACGAAAGTGGTAGAAATATGTTTTGACATTCTGTGAATCATTTGTCAGGATTGAAGGAACATACAGAAATATTTTTTAAGCTTGAACAGAAATCTCTGACGACCAAAACAAAACTCACAGAAATATTCTTTAATGTTGATGGAAGTATTTGCTGTTATTGTTGAAGCTGCAGAGAATATTATTTAGCGCTGATAGGAAGTGTTCATCGGCGGTGACGGATATTCTTGACAGCAGTGAAATCCTATCGAATTTTCCCGAGTGCCCAGGGAAAAGTCATGGTTGATGATGGTGATTTATAATGCTGGGCTCTGGTCGCTGTTTCGGCGTCCACTAGTTGTTAGCGCTTATGACAGATAGATTGGGTTTTATCAGTGCTAAGCATCAGTAGTTTTGGAAGCGGTGTCTGTTTAACTATCAATCTATCTATCTATCTATCTGTCTATCTATATATAGGTAGATAGATAGATATATAGATAGATAGGTAGATAGATAGATATCTATCTATATCGTTTCTGAAAATACTGATGTTTTAGATAGATGTATATATATATATATATATATATATATATATATATATATATATATATATAAAATATATGATGTTTTATATATATATACATGTGTACACACACACACATATATTTTTTTTTTTATATATATATATATATATATAGTAGTAGCAGGAAAGGTATAGAAAGGCATAAGGCCAGCAACCTCATTCCATGGCTTTTTCTTTCACTTAATCAGTGAATTCTGTACCTGTCAGTCAGTAGCAGCAAAGGTGGAGAAAGGCATAAGGCTAGCAACCTCATTCCAAATGCCAACTAAGAACCTGGAGGCTGGTAATTGGAGCCACGCCCTCTAAGGGAAAATACGTTGGATACACACACACATATATATATTTATATATATATCATATATATACATACATACACACATATATATATATATACTGTATATGTATAAATATATTTGTGTTGAGTGTGTGTGTGTGTGTTTGTGGTTTGTGTATATGTATGTATATAGATATACTTCCGCATTCTGTCTTGCCATCATTAATTCCAGTTCATTGCAGTCTTTCCATAATCAGGAGGAAAGAAATGGCTGCGTAGAGCCATCTAACCTTTATTATTATTATTATTTTTTTTTTCAATAGCAGTCGCTTGTTCAACCGAGTTACGGCTGTACTAATCTTATGTCATGGATCCATACGGTTGAAAATCCCATGCTTTTAGGGAAAGCACAATTCTGAGGCCACGTTCTGTGTGTGTGTGAGAGAGAGAGAGAGAGAGAGAGAGAGAGAGAGAGAGAGAGAGAGACTCCTAGAACTCAACATCTGCTTACCTGGCTCTTTCTGGTTACCTCCCTAATTCCCCCTTTCTCTTGGCCTGACTTAAACCTCCCAGCGTCTTCTCTCTCTCTCTCTCTCTCTCTCTCTCTCTCTCTCTCTCTCTCTCTCTCTCTCTCTCTCTCTCTCACCTTAGCCGCATTCAGGCCGTAATTTGACGGGTAAATGACCACGAATTGGGTCACTAATTGCAGAGAGCAGCCCAGGTAAAATTCTCGATTCCTTTTCCCTTTTATAATTCGATAATGGCTATGGAAGACTAACGCCTTTGCTGTGTAGTGTTCTTTCCTTTTAAGGCAGTTTCCCTACCCTCCTTTCCCCCCCCACTTCTCTCTCTCTCTCTCTCTCTCTCTCTCTCTCTCTCTCTCTCTCTCTCTCATATGTTGGCATAGCGCCGATTTTAGAGAAAAGCAGGTTATTTCACAATCTTAATAAAAGCAGATTAATTCACATCTTTGTTATGTTCGGTAAAAGCAAAATATTACACATTTAGAGCGTGTACATTGAGTATATATATATATATATATACATATATATATTGTGTGTATATATACATGTATATATATATGTATTATATATATATATATATATATATAAATTATATATATATATATATATATATATATATATATATATATATATATATATATATATATATATTTATCTATATGTATAGATATAGGCACGTGTGTATGTATGTATGTATGTATGTATGTATGTATGTATGTATGTATGTATGTATGTATGTATGTATGAGCGCATGAAAGGGATTTTTAAGGTAAATATAATTGGGGGTATGTACTAGTTTTGATGATCTTGCGGAGTTTTCCTTGCGTTTAAAGGCGCCCTTCCAAATGATCAACGAATAAAAGGGTAAAATCCCCTTTTTTTAATTTTTCCATTTTCATTCTGCACATATTACGTGCGTTGAAGTGGAAAACCGGAGAAAAGGAGAAAATAAAACGGTGCGTTTTTTATTTTAAATCTGTTTTATTTTCATCAATAAATCTTCCCTGTCGCCATCTTCTGAGCTCGCAAAAATGGATAAAATAAAATAGGTCAACTGTTGCTATATTTCCTCTTTTTGTCTTCCAGTTTTCTATTTCTTTTCATATATAACATATATTTCGCGCTTTCAATAACCTTCGATTCCTCACAATAGAAAAGAAACGGTCGGATATGCAAGGACTTTTGTGGCTCGAGATTTGCATTTTCCTTCCCATCTGGCGGTGTTTGGCAACACATTTTTTTTTCATCTTATTGCCGAATGTCACCATTTTCCAGAACCGGAGTTCTTTTTCTTCGGTCCATGGACGACAATTTGATATGCGTTTCCGCTGACATAGATTTCTTGCTATTTTAGTTCATTTAATCGCGTCTTGGACGATTTTTAGATATACGTTTCCACTGACATAGATATCTTGTTATTTTATGTCACTTGATGCAACTGCTTGCTTCGTTTGTTAACGTGTGAAGGAATAATTTGATTTGAAGTATATTAAGGAGGTTGTCAGTTTTGTCCCCAGGTCTCGATTTTTTTTACGGATTATAGTTAATTTTTTTTTTTTAGTGTTTACATTCATTGTTTTTGTTATTAATGCTAGGTTTTTGTGCGCTTTGGAAATGCATGTGTGTACGTTGGATATGAAGCACGCCTCTGCAAGAAAACGTATAACAAAGCACTGTTGCTATTCGACATGATCTTCGCAGAAATACTCAGTTTTAACGGGACGTCTCAAGAAAGGGTCTTCGTGTCCTTATGAACTGGTGAAAATAGCCCTTATTAGTGGCCGCCCTTGATGACTGGACATTTTGTGGCCATGAAAACGAGAAGCTGTAGAATCATGTTGTAGATTTTGCAGATATATTTTTCTTTACTACATGAGGTATTATATTATAAGATTTATGTAAGAATAATATATATATATGTAATATATATATATATATATATATATATATATATATATATATATATATATATATATATATATATATATATATATGTATGTATATGCATATATATTACATATATATGTATGTATATATACATATAATATATATATATATATATATATATATATATATATATATATATATATATATATATCCTTGGAAATCAAATGCATCCTTTCCAGATTTAAAAGTCACGAGCATTAGAATCACAGAAAACGTTCCTCTTTTATGACCTCAGCACTCACAACCGTGATAATCTCTAATAAGCATAGCAAAAACAACACCCCCCCTCGTGAAAATAATCAAAACTCACAAACATCTCAATCAAACAACAAAAACATCATCCTTATTTATATAACCTCATACCTCGCACCCCATTTTTTGCCACCAACAAGCTCAACAAAGAGAGACCCCCATTGACGACCTCGGGAGCTCACACTGCGGATATATGCCCGTCCATTGATCTTAATGGTCAGTCGTAGATTCGGTCAAAATTCGTTCCCTTCCGCCGTATTATATTTCCGTCCATATTTGCGTGTGGCTTTTATTTATTTTGCTTTCTTTCCCACACAATGCCCTCGCTTCCTCCGCCCCCCCTCCTCGACCCACCGCCCCCCAGGTGGTCCGCCCTTCCTGTATTGGATTAAATCCTCGCCACGATTTTTATTTTACGGTCGTGCTAAGGAAACATATGTTTTTCTTCTTTTTTTATTTAAACCTTTAGGAGAGAGAGAGAGAGAGAGAGAGAGAGAGAGAGAGAGAGAGAGAGAGAGAGAGAGAGAAAATTTGTTGTTTTCTTTCATGCCATTCAGTTCATAGTTTCCTTTAGTTATTTTTGTTCTACCTTATTGCTTTTTTGTTTGCGTACGTGAGAGAGAGAGAGAGAGAGAGAGAGAGAGAGAGAGAGAGAGAGAGAGAGAGAGAGAGATTCACGTGCCTATTGTGCTTTTCTCCCCTTTTCCCCTTTTCCAGCTTCAGTATATTTTGTTCTGATTCCACGTGTCCCTCTCTCTGCTTTCCTTTTCATTTTTCCGTGTACCTGTACCATTTCCACTCTCCTTCCCTGATCGCTTAGTATTGTACTTCTTATTTTCACACTCTCTCTTTTCTTCAATTGTTCTTCTTCCCAAGATCACTTAATATTCTTTATTTTCATTCTCTCCTTCTCTTTCTTTCACTTCCTCACTTTTCCAAGATCACTTAATATTCTTTATTTTCATTCTCTCCTTCTCTTTCTTTCACTTCCTCTCCTTCCCAAGATCGCGTAATAGTCTTCATTTTCATTCTCTTCTTCTCTTTCGCTCACTTCCTCTCCTTTCCAGGATCACTTCATATTCTTATTATCATTCTCTCTTTCTCTTTCGTTCGCTTCCTCTGCTTCCCGAGATCACTTAATATTCTTTATTCTCATTCTCTCTTTCTCCTTCTTTCACTTCCTCACGTTTCCAAGATCACTTAATATTCTTACTTTCATTGTCTCCTTCTCTTTCTTCCACTTCCTCTCCTTCCCAAGATCGCTTAATATTCTTTATTTTCATTCTCTCCTCTTTCTTTCACTCCCTCTCCTCTCCAGGATCACTTGGTATCGTGCTTCGTATTGTCATACTCTCTTTCCATTTTCTTCGCTTCCTCTCCTTTCCAAGATGGGTTCGCTAAGCCCCGAGTTTGACCTTTTATCGGTGACTTAATCTTCGGGGTTAAGAAGAGGAGCAGGGAATGACCTTATCATACTGTCCTCAAAAGAGAAGAATCTGGTTAACACCTTTGCAATCGCTGCTGGAACTCTCTCCATATTTATTCAGTGACATCGGAAATCCTTTGCATTTTGTGGGTTAATGGCGGTTTTCTTATTTCTGTCGACTAGCATTCACATTTACTTAACTCTGTTTATCGTGTTTTGTTCTCACCTTTCTTCCCTTCTTCTTCGTCTTTTAACGTGCCTTTTCCTATTTTTTGTATGGGGTAAGCACGGTGCCTTAAAAGGCAGAAAATACCATCGCTTCCGTATTCATTTTAATGCTTTTGTTTTTTTTTTTTTTTTTTGTTGGGGGCTGGGTGGGCCTTAGTTAGAAAATGGCGTAAAGTCATAGACCCCTATTGGTCTTTATTCTGAAATATATAAATAAAAAAGAAAAAACATATCTTGTCTTTGGTGGGAAGTAAGATAACATCTTATGAAAGAAGTAGGTTACTTGCGGGATTAAGTAAGTGAGAGAGAGAGAGAGAGAGAGAGAGAGAGAGAGAGAGAGAGAGAGAGAGAGAGAGAGTTACTTAGTTTAAAGAGATGGTGCAATGCATTCAGATGCAAAGAAGGCCACGAGGGAGATTTTATTTCTTTCATATGTCAAAGCATCAAGGGATATTGTGTTGTTGCTTTGCCGTAACTCATGTGAAGGTTACCGTTGTTATTGCTGCATTGAATGTCTTTGTAAATGCATGTACATAAACTTACACATTTATTTATACTAATATTTATATATATATACGTAAATATATATATATATATATATATATATATATATATATATATATATATATGTATATATATAAATATATATATACACATACATATATATGTATATATTATATAAATATACATACATACAAACATACATACATACATACATACATACATACATACATACATACATATATGTATATATATATATTCATATATATACACATATATATATGTATATATTATGTAAATATATATACATACATATACAAGTATATAATTATATATATAGTATATGAGTGTGTGTATGGTGTTATTCATTCTCATTTCTTAGGAAGTGCATTGAACCATTCCCGTATATTACAGTCAGTTATTTTTCTTAAGATTATCTTGTTTCACTGTCATCGCCTTACTCGTTTCTCGTGCTGGCATTGCAATAACGATTTGAGCAAAATTCTCACCCGTGGTAATTTTGTTCGTGGGAGCGTCATCAACAAATAAAATCCATTTTTTTGCGAAAGCTGTCAACTTTCATTCGATTATAAACCTATTAAATTTGTTAAATGAAATGAATGACGCCGTGGTTATTTTCAGCTGATGAGGAATTACGCTGTAATTAATCAAAGGAAATGCAATTGCCTGGTTGTTATGAAAGCATTCGACCGGATTGGTTGACTACAATAGAGCTGTGAAAATGTCTTTGTTTTCTGACGCCATTTGTCACGTGAGCAGAATTCAGTTTTTGATCAATATTTATCAGGTATCTGATAAAGGGATTAGCAGGAAATATGCTCCTGCAAACGCATAATCATGGGAATAGAGTAATATGTCTTTATTAGTGCTTGAAGTCTATTTCTTTAACCTTTAGAGAATTGTAAGAAAAAGATTTCTGGAAACCCCTGCTCTTCACTTAGAAATGTATAATATTATATATATATTGTATATATGTGTGTGTGCATATATATATATATATATATATATATATATATATATATATATATATATATATATATATATGTATACATATATATATATATATATATATATATATATTTATATATATGTATATATATATATCTCGTCTTGCCGTTACTTACTAAAAAACATGTATAGTTTCAACACTTGAAAGCTACTTGGGCCAAACTTACGCCTATTAAAAGGACATTTTGCTCAACGTCCTTTGTATTTTAAGTACGTCTAGACAGTAAAAAAAAAAAAAAAAAAATTCATAGGTATTTGGAACCTGTCTCAGAAGAGGGAAGTACAGACCTTACCTTACAGACCTTACAGTTCGTTCGGGTTGCCCCAGGTCCCTCAGTGTGAGGCACCTTTGATGTCTACCAGAGAATTGCTAACGCATCTTCCGGTATATTTTGCATCTTCCAGTCTTGGATGGTCTGGGATGCATCTTAGATATTTGTCGAGCTTATTCTTAAACACATCTACGCTCACTCCTGTTATGTTCCTCAGATGAGCTGGTAGCGCATTAAATTGACGCTGCATTATCGATGCTGGTGCCTGGTGGATTAATGTCCTGTGTGCTTTCCTTTGTGTTCCTGGTATAGTTTTTGGCACTATTAATCTACCTCTGCTTGCTCTTTTTGATATTTTTAGCTCCATGATGTTTTCGGTAATTCCTTCTATCTGTTTCCATGCTTGGATTACCATGTGCAGGTAACGTTACCTTGTAGCTTGACTGTAGATTTAACAAAATCTACAAAACCGAACTGCACCTAGTATTTTACCTTGATCTGTTGTCGGTTTTTTCTGTATAATTTGTTAATGTATATTGTCATCATACGAAAAACTAAATTATGTGGTTGCATTTATTTATATACTGTTTACATATTTTGAATGAAGACTACTTGTTCAACAGACAACAAATCGATTCCGTACAGAGTGATACGAAAGTTTGTCTAATGTTTATATCATATGAGATTCACAGTTCCCATTATCCCAATTAAAAGTCACTTCAACATCAAATGACTGAAGATGAAATTAAAAGAAAAAAATAACCTGGAAAGATGAAAAAAAGGAGTTTCCTCCCCTACCACCCCCTCCCCATCCTCCCCTACCACCCCCTTCCCATCCCCACCTCCTGCTGCCAAATATTTAGAGGACGACGACTGAACTTGACCAAACTTTAATTACGATTTAATAAAGACGAATCCCAGAGGTTTCCCTTCTTTTTAAGTAGGCTATTTGATTGATTTCATGTTGACCTTGTGGTATTGCAACTTTTGACTCTTGACGGTGAATGGTTCATTAAGATTGTAGAAGAAAAGGGTTTTAATATTGTAGAAGAAAAGGGTCTTCATGCCATATTAGTTTTTAGGGGGAGTTTGTGTCGCTTCTTAAGATCTCATCCGAATTAGGAGTAATAATGGTCGTATTGGGAGATTGTCTGGGCAAAGTAAATAAGCTGTTATTGATGCATCCTATATATATATATATATATATATATATATATATATATATATATATATATATATATATATATATATATATATATATATATATATGACTATTTATCACATCACCGTGATTCATATACAATCAGAAAGCTACAAACGTCCTTTAATATCCAATTCACTCTACCTCAGAAGTAATATATTTTCATATATGTTACCGAAGGGAATTTTTAGTTGATAATAAGTCTACCGTCCCGTGGGATCGAACCAGCGACGGACGGAGAATCAGGACTACAGTGACACACTAACCAGTCGGCCACAAGAGGTGGCCGACTGGTTAGTGTGTCACTGTAGTCCTGATTCTGTCCGTCGCTGGTTCGATCCACGAGACGGTAGACTTATTATCAACTAAAAATTCCCTTCGGTAACATATATGAAAATATATTACTTCGAGGTAAATGAATGATATTAAAGGACGTTTGTAGTTTTCTGATTATATATATATATATATATATATATATATATATATATATATATATATATATATATATATATGTATATATATATACATACTGATATATGTATGTATATGTATCTATATATATTTATGTATATATATACTTTATGTTTGTGTATTTGTTTTTTGAGTCCAGTGGTTAGGTCACTCAGCTTGTTAATGAGAGAGCTGGGGTCGATTCCCGATTGAGGTGGGAAGAATAAAGAGCTTTCCGTACTTGTGTTGACCCACACAGAGAATAATGTTTATATCTGGCAGTTATTCTGTTGAGAACAGGGATGGTGACGCTTGTTACAGCTAGACCCTCTTAAGAAATGGCATATACATACATACATACATACACGCGCGCATTTATATATGATATATTATATATACATATATATGTGTGTATATATGTATATATATATTATATATATATATATATATATATATATATATATATATATATATATATATATATATATATATATATATATGTATGTATGTATGTATGTATATAAACTTTCAATTTTTATTATTCATGTTTGTAACTGCTTACAGCAGACGTTGCATTTTATAAGCTTCTTTCCAAGAACAGGGAATAAAAAAAAAAAGGAACGAAAGCGCGGTAAACTTCTGAGAAAGGGAGACTTTCCCCTTCGGCTTTCCGTATCCAGACCTTTCTCGGAAACATTCGAATTTTCCGTCGATAGCCATTAGTAAATATGCAGGCGTTTTCGCTTTCCCGTGAAAGGAATGGGAAGGGAGAGGAGGCTTAATCCTCTCTGATTTGCCGAGTCGTTGTCGTGTAGCCGTTTTTATTATTATTATTATTATTATTATTATTATTATTATTATTATTATTGGCTACGATATTGTAATTTTATTATTATATTATATTATTATTATTATTATTATTATTATTATCATTATTATTATTATTATTATTATTATTATTATTATTATTATTATACTAATAGTAATAATAATTATTGTTATTATTATTGGCTACGATTTAGTAATGGTATTATTATTATTATTATTATTATTATTATTATTATTATTATTATTATTATTATTATTATTATTATATTAATGGTAATAATAATTATTGTTATTATTATTGGCTACGATTTAGTAATGGTATTATTATTATTACTATTATTATTATTATTATTATTATTATACTAATAGTAATAATAATTATTATTATTATTATTGGCTACGATTTAGTAATGGTATTATTATTATTATTATTATTATTATTATTATTATTATTATTATTATTATTATTATTATTATTATTATATCAAGACCTGAAAATAGAAATAAGAAAGCTATGAGATATGCCAGTGGAAATTATACCCATAATCATACGAACGCTAGGAACGATCCCAAGATCCCTGAAAAGGAACCTGGAAAAACTAGATACCGAAGTAACTTCAAGACCCATGCAGAAGAGGGTGCTACTAGAAACAGCGCACATAGTGAGAAAAGTGATGGACTCCTAAGGAGGCAGGACGCAACCCGGAACCCCACACTATAAAAACCTCCCAGTCGAATAGGATGACTGATAGAAAAAATTTATTATTATTATTATTATTATTATTATTATTATTATTATTATTATTATTATTATTATTATTATTATATTTGTAGTGATGCTTTTATATTTTGTTGTAGTGATCAGTACATTTAGATTTAATTATGATTATAACAACAATAATAATATTATTACTAATGTTGATTATAATAATGACACTGTTATTTCATTCCCTTTCTCTTCCGTAATTCGTCACTGGGAGTAAATCATGTTAATGGCAGTTGCCAAACAAGCGCACGAGACAAAGCACAACAAAGTTCACGAGAGAGAGAGAGAGAGAGAGAGAGAGAGAGAGAGAGAGAGAGAGAGAGAGGGATTTACAAAAAAGAAAGATGTGGGCTTCGAAGTTTGCGGGAAGCAAAAGAAAGTTGCGGATGCATTCATTTCACCTCCGGAAGTTTTCCTCAACCTCAAAACATGTTTTAAACGTGTTTGGAGCAGATTTCATCCGTTGAGGCCCCGAGGGAAATTTAAGATAAGCCGTTGATTAATGGGTCTTTGGTGGCGCCCTGCCCTCTCCTCACTTTTTTTTTCTCTTTTTTTTGCAGAAAACTTTACTTTTGTTAGACATTTTCCTTCTTACCATGTTTATTTTCTCCTCTTCATTTTCCCTGCATTAGTTTTCACTTCTCTATTCTCACCTCTTAGTCACTATAACTGTTTATGTACCCATTAGATATCCTGTTTTGATATAATCTGACGTATATAATTATATTTTTTCCTTTTTCGTTTCATTACCCCTTCATTTTCCGATGCCTCTTCCCATTTAATTTGTCGAATTTATTTTCTCATTCATACTCTCTCCCTTTCTCCTTCAATCGCATTTTCGTTTACGTCAGTTATTTTTCCATTTTACGTTAAATTTACCTTTAGGTTTCTATTCATTTTCCTGTCACTTCCCATTTGATTCAAGCTTCAATATCTGTTTCATTTCCCGCTTAATTTTTCTGTTTGATTTTCTTACTCTACCATTTCCTTATCCTCATAATTTCTTACAATCAGTTTTCTTCTTTAATTTTACCCTTATATTTCCTTTATTTAATTTTCATCTTTATGTTCTTCATATTTCCTCTCTTTTCCTTTTTTTCTTCCCCTCTCGATTATTTATCTTTCACAGAGAACCAGCTCTTCATCACTAACAGATTATTCGTTCTTAATTCTCCATTTCATTTTCTATCTAATCTCTTCTCTCATTTCCCTGTTATTTAATCCCCTCATAAAAAGAATCATTCAAATATGGTGGCTATCCTATTTTCACTTTCATTTTCCTCGTTACTCATTCAAGTTATTGTCACTTGAATTTTCCTCTTAATTTTATTCCTGTGTTTACTGCCATAATTGTTCCTTTTATTTTTCCTTCATATCTCTCCTCCCTTCATAAATGCCTTCAGTTTTTCTCCCTCTCCCTTGTATTTTTCTTCGTTTTCACGTTCTTATATCTTCCTTCTTTCGATGTTCCCTTTAATTTTCCATTTTCGTCTTTTCGCTCCGTTTTATATTCCTTTGTTTCCTGCAATTTTCCTTGTTCGTCTTTTCCTTTCATTTTCGCGTTCGTACACATCCTCTTTTCCGATGTTCCCTTTGAGTTTCCTCCTCCTTCGCTGCTTCCCTTCGTTCAACCATTCATATATCTCCTCTCCTCCTATGTCGCCTTTGATTTTCCTGGCCTTAATTTTCCATCCATTTTCCCTTCCTTTTGCTCTTTTGCGATGTTTCTTTCACCGCCCTTCATTGTTCCTTTCATATATATCTTCTCTTCCGATGTTCCCTTAGAGTTCCCTCCTCCTCCGTTTCTTCTCTTCATTCTTCCGTTCGTATATATCTCCTCCGTTGTCGCCTTTTAATTTTCCTCTCCTTTATTTTCCTTTCATTCTCCCTTCCTTTTGCTCTCCTGCGATGCTTCTTTCACCGGCCGCGCTTC
>NC_089788.1:65262719-65297719 GCF_040412425.1 Macrobrachium rosenbergii | reverse complement strand
GCCTTTGACGAGCTTTAAAAGGGGGAGAGGGGAAATTCCCGAAATTATCGTTCCTCCGCAGCAGCAATTAAGAACGATGCCATTAACATCCATTAGATTCAATTCTCCGCCTTTTGTCAGTCGGAGCGGGTCAAGTACGCACTCAATACGTGGATGACTTTTTTTTTTTATTTTTTTCCCTTCACCTTCGGAGACGAAGGAACGAGAGAGCGTATATGTCACCATTTTCTTTAGTAAGGAAACTAAATGAGTGTTCCGGGAAATACAAATGAGTGGATTTTATATCCTTTTGACGGGTCGGTTTAATTATTATTCTATAATTTCACTCTTCTGTTTCATGTTTATGTTGTTGGTGAAGTGAGCATTGTAGGTAAAACCTGAACAGAATATTCAACACCAATAGGTTTCGAAGAGAAAACAGAAAATTCTAATCACGTTACTATTCGGCATATATATCGGGAACTTTAACACTCTCTCTCTCTCTCTCTCTCTCTCTCTCTCTCTCTCTCTCTCTCTCTCCTGCATTTTCCTGTGGATCTGCAATTTTAACCAGTCCTAAATGCGCATCGCTTCTGAGAAAGAGATATCCACGAGGAAAAACGGGTGTGCCGCAGTGGGGCGGGGGGGGTGTCAGATAATTTTACACCTTAAAAAAAAATAATTTAAAGATAGAATTATAACAAAATATTCGGTCAGATATATAGGCTAACAAAATTATTTGAAAATGACAAGATTAGCTTTCCTAAAAAAAGATGAAAATGATAACAAAACATAAAGGTACAAAGACTAACAGAATTAAAGGTAAGATTATGAGAACTATTTAAAGATAAAATTAGATGAAGAAAGATTAACTAAAGGTACAAAGTAAATAACAAAATTAAAGAGAAAATCATTTGCAAAATTGTTTAAGGGTAAGAACTAGCAAAATCATTTAGCCATGAAAAGGCTCATAATAAATCTTATAATTTCAGCAAGACCTCCAGTATTATTTCAAGATAAAGACTTTTTTTTAAGTAATTTAAAGATAAATAACTTGTATATTTAACACATAGGGGTAAATTGTACCGAAATTCGAATTTTAAAACTAATAAAATTATTTAAATGTATAAAGGCTTCCTAAATCATTTAAATAAAAGAAACATACAATAATCTCGTAGGAAAAGAGATCACAAAAGTTTAAGGAAAACAATATTTAAAAATATCACGACTAGAAAATCTTGTTAAAAGATGTGAAGACATACAAAATGTTTTAAAGGCAAAAATGAGCAACAATTTAATTTAGAGATAAAAAAAACTGTTGAAAGGGCTTAATTTAAAAGGACTATCGAAATGGGTTAATTAACATAATCCCTTCTCTAAATATTCATCATAAACACCGTCCCATTACCAGTCAATTAAATATTAATAAGGAAAAGAAAACATGGTCGGTGATGACAACCGATGTAATCAGATATAATCCTCTCGTGCGTTCAGGCAATTTATTTTTAGCTGGTGAATCATCCAGTTTTACAGATGATATACATTTAGAGGTATTCTGATTTGGTTTTATAATGGCACAGTATTATCGGGGCATAATTCTTGTTTACGCACCAGATTTCTGTGTGTGTGTGTGTGTATATATATATATATATATATATATATATATATATATATATATATATATATATATATATATATATATATATATATGTTTATGTATATATTTGTGTGTGTTTTGTGTATCTAATTTTTTTCTCTCTCCTTCTTTTGCTCTGTATATATATATATATATACATATATATATATGTATATATATAGATATACTGTATATATACACATATACATACATATATACATACGTAGTATATATGTATTTATATATATTCATATATATATATATATATGTATGTGTGTTTGTTTCTCTCTCTCTCTCTCTCTCTCTCTCTCTCTCTCTCTCTCTCTCTCTCTCTCTCTCTCTCTCTCTGTCCGAAAGGCAAATTAATAACATCGGCTTTATTGAGCCTTAAATCTGCTTAATACCAATACCTATCAGCACAATCCATCAGAATGAAAAACGCATTGTACCCATGAATAAAATATCCAGTATTCTCGAAGCTTGAATATTATGTATGTGTGTTAGTGAAATGGTTTTGGGGACATCCCCTGAGCGAAACATTTTGCAAAAGGAGCCGTGAAAAAGTGATGCAAAGGGGTTATCTGATAGGACTAGACACGGTGCTCTTTAAGGTTTGGAAATTGACGAAATAATTTACCGACTGGAATATCGACAGTGATGGAACATTTTGCAAAGCAAGGTGAGATGTATCAAATGATGCATTTTGCAACCTGCAGCATTATATATGTAAAATGACAAAATATTTTGCTCAACCAAATATATAAAAAGACAAGGCATTGATGGGACATTTTGCAAAGCAAGACGAGACGAATCAAATGATACATTTTGCAACCTGTAAGATGACAAAATATTTTGCCCAACCAAATATATAAAAAGACGAGGCAGTGATGGAACGTTTTGCAAAACTAGGCGAGATGTCTAAGATTACACATTTTGCAACCTGAAGCATTATGTAGAATGACAAAATATTTTGCATAACTAAATATATAAGTACAAAGCTAAACGAGTCAATGATGGAGCATTTTGCAAAGATAGACGAGGCGTCTAAAACGACGCATTTTGCAAACTGAAGCAATATGTGAAATAACGGAGTACTTTATTCAGCCAAATATATAAAAAGACAAAACGTTTTGCAAACAGTCTGTCTCAAATAGCGAGGCATTTTGCAAACGGGGACTGCCAAAATAACGAAACATTGTGCAAAGCAGCGTTCAGGACTGATGGAACGCAATCGAGGCGAGACTCAGCGTTTTCTAATCATTCGCTCTACCTGATTTCTGACATCGCGGTCGTCACGAATCGCGACCGTACACGAATGCTTGCGTGTGTAGGGGAAAGGGGAAGGGGACGGGGAAACCGAGGAATTTTGAGATCGGGGAATTATTCACAAATGATACAGACATTTAAAGTCTGGGGAATTCACTCACTTTCTTGTTTATGCTCGAGGCATATTGCAAACCATTGCTGCTTGTAGTAGACTCATAAGGGCTGTTGCAAGATTGGGTGGTAGGCCGACATGAGGGGATGACCTCCCCCCCACACACACATTGTAGGTGTAAACTATCTTATATGGAAATTTAAGCGTTGCGTAATAACATTTCTGCAAGTAATTCTGCATCTTGCTGGCGATCGTACTTTTTTATATGGAAGAAATAAAACCTTTTTACGTTTTTTCCTTTCAGGATTTTGACAGTTCTTTTCTAAACTAGTAGTGATCTTCCCCTTGGAAAGGTAAAATAACATTACCAAAAAAATTTCAAATAAAATCAATACTCAAATTAAATACATTTGAAAACAAGGTTGACAATCGTAACAAACAAGTAAAATATGCGCCGAAGTTTCTTCGGCTCAATTGAGTTTTCTGTACAGCCGCTACAGAGTACAATCACGGCCAATGAAAATAGAGCGATCTTTCGGTGGTCTCGGTATAATGTTGTATGAGCCGCGGACCATGAAGCTTTAACCACGACCCGTTGGTGGCCTGTCTATATCGTTGCCAGAAGCACTATTATGGGAAATTTTGACCTTAAATGAAATAAAAACTACTGAGGCTAGAGGGCTGAAGTTTGGTATGTTTGATGATTGGAGGATGGATGATCAACATACCAATTTGCAGCCCTCTATCCCCAGTAGTTTTTAAAATCTGAGGGCGGACAGAAAAAGTGAGGACGGACAGACAAAGCCGGCACAACAGTTTTCTTTTACAGAAAACTAAAAATGTCGTTGAATATTGCGGTCTACCTGGAGTTTTCGATACTATAGTATGTAAATTAAGAGAATAGATAGACAGAAGAAACTTAGTGTGTTCGATATAGGAATGGACAGGATTTGTAGAGGTAAAAAAAAAAAAATATCAGTTTCCAGTTGTCTAAATGGCGGGTGTTGTTTAGGAATACCACTTGAGTCTTGAGAATATAGGGACATTTAGTGAAAAATCGGAACTGTAAAGAGTGTCCAGGGACATTCAGGGAAAATAGAATACTGTACATGAGAAGTTAGGGGATTGGTTAGGATCCAGGGAATGTACGGGAAGGTTTACTGACGTTCAGGTGGAGTGGAATATATTTGCTGATATTCAGAGAACAAGCTACTGAAGTGTATAAGAAAATTTAGGGATATTCAATAATAGATGAGGAAATGGATAAATTACTGAAAAAGTATAATTGGAAAGGGGTATATATGGATAATCCTTGACGAATAAGGAAATATGAGAATGTGAATATTTCTTAGAATATGCAGAGACCAGTGACGATTAATCATTTTTGAATGGTGGCAAGGTGGAAGCCATATGGAAATTTAGAACCTTCAGGATGTATATTTTATGGTTAAAATTCAGTGGACTGAAGAAGTTGAAAAGGGGGAGAATGAATATTCATAGATATACGGAAGAATGACCATAAGAGTTCTGTGATATTTTGGAGAACAGGAATAATACGTTTGGGATTTTTACACATCGTTTGCAATTCAAACGGTCCTTCTTTTGAAAAAAAGAGGAAATGCTCGTGGGAATTCATAGTTATTAAGGAAATGTACACGAGTATTTATGGATATCCAGGGGAAAATGCATGACAGAATTTACGGATATTTTGAATGACCTGACAAACACCAATTTAAATCCCTGCGTTTTTTTTTTTGTATGCGTGAAAGTAGCAGAATTGTTGGGAGACTGTATGGAGATATACGATTTTCGTTTTAAAGAGGATTTGTGGTTTTTTATAAAATGCTCTCGAAAATTTATGGAACCTCTGAGAATACGCACTTGAAAATTTAGATAATGAGGAAGTCTTGCTTTTATGTGTCTTTTTTAACATGATCAGGACATCCAGAAAAAGTGAGAGAAAACATTAGCTTTAGAATTCTCTTCCGTGGAATTCTCTTCCTTTCTCTGCTTTTGCCTGACGTAGCCTTTTGTTCTTCGAGCCTGGGGTGCAAATGGGCATTAGGTTACTCGACCCTTCTGTCTATAGTAAGGAGGGAAATCAATTAGATATGTCGCACAGAGATTGACAGGTTATTGATGGGCTTTCTGTGTTTTTTTCTCACAAAAGACCGACAGATTTAGACTATTTAATCGTATTCATCTTTATTTATGTCCTTCCCTCCGCTAAGGTAAAGGGAGAAGGACAAACAAAAGAACAAAAGACAATTACGAGGCGCGTATTGAAAAAAGCGAAGGTAAATATCATTAAATGGCTAAATTTGGACACGAGAATTAGGAAAGTTAGTGAGAGGAGGAGGAGGAGGAGGAGGAGGAGGACAGAGAGAGAGAGAGAGAGAGAGAGAGAGAGAGAGAGAGAGAGAGAGAGAGAATAATAATAATTATATATTAAAAAAAGTAAATGGAGTATATGACAAATCCTTTTCTTAGAAAAAAAGAGAAGAAGGAAGGGCAGAAATCAGATTTTAGCTCAGCAAGCTGAGAAGGCTAAATTATGAATCTCTGGTAATGAGACAAAGGGAGGAAGAATCAGAAAGAGTAATCAATCGGTAAGAAATGGTGAGGAATTTAACGTCATTACCACTTCCATTGCTACTGGCGGTTTTAATATTGATTATTATTACTTTTACTGGTAATTATGATGTAGCGGCCCGGCATTGGTACTGAGGTTGAAGATTGCATAATTAACGAGATGATGTAATGCTTGTGTAAATAGCGTTTTAATCAATTGTCTATTTTTACGTAATTTACTTGTTTATGTATATATATATATATATATATATATATATATATATATATATATATATATATATATATATATATATAGATAGATAGATAGATATTTATATATACATACACACACATATGTATATATATATATATATACATATATATATATATATATATATATATATATATATATATATATATATATATATATATATATATATATATATATATATATATATATTTTTCACATAAGGAAACTCACTTTGCAAGTTGAGGGTCTTTTATGTTTGTTCATATGAATTCTTACGTTCAATTAATATTATAATCTGTGATAATTAAAAACAGGAACGCAAAAAAACTGAAAGTAAACAAATAAAAAGCAAATATTCGTACTTGAAAATATGCTCTCATAAATTTAGTGATTCCTAAACGACTTTTGTAAAATCTGGATGAATAAATAAGGGAAGGGTGTAACGTTTTGAAGTGAGCATTGCAACCTCGATTAAACAAATGAGCATAAACATCGCTGGTATTACTAGGAAAAATGGTCCACAGTTTTTCAGTTTTCTGTAAAAGAAAACTATTGTGCCGGTTTGTCAATCCATCCGCACTTTATTCTGTCCGCACTTTTTCTGTCCGCCCTCAGATCTGAAAAACTACTGATGCTAGTTGGCTACAAATTGGAATGTTGATCATCCACCCACCAATCATCAAACATACCGAATTGCGGTCTTCTAGCCTCATTAGTTTTTCTTTTATTTAAGGGAAAATTTGGCAACGATCTAGGATAGGCCACCACCGGGCCATGGTTAAAGTTTCATGGGTCGCGGCTCATACAGCATTATACCGAGACCACCGAAAAATAGATCCATTTTCGGTGGCCTTGATTATAAGCTTTAGCGGCTGTACAGAAAACTCGATTGCGCAGAAGAAACTTCGGCGCATTTTTTGCTTGTTTCGTTAATAGGGAATGAAGGGCCTTTGGTACTGAGCAGAGTGAAGACGCCAATGCTGGCTTTCTCTTATTACAAAGACTCCTATTATTACTGTTATTGTTCCAGCAGATATATTTGTTGTTATGATTATTATCAAGGAACGCGAAGACGGAAATGGGAAGGAAACTGAAAGCGAAATGGATCAGAGATTATAGGAGATAAACGGATGATAGACTGGAAATTAGAAGCGAGCGCAAGAGGAAATTAGAGATGTGAACAAAAAGCGTAACGGAAATCAAGAAAAAAATGAACGCTGTGTCGCTTAGAATGGACTGACTGCGAGTAGTTATTTCCTGAATGTAGGAGAGGGAAAATACGGAAATGGTGATTGAATAATGAAAGAAAAATTGTGAAGATGGTTTTATACAGAAAACATGAAAACATGACTAGGGTAGCTTCGTAGAGTACAAGTCCAGATGAAATTATTATATATTTGTATGTATATATATAAATATATATATATATATGTATATGTATGTGTATATATATATATATATATTTGTATGTATATATATATAAATATATATATGTATATGTATGTATATATATATATATATATATATATATATATATATATATATATATATATATATATATATATATATATATATATATATATATATATATATGGGTGCACACAAACCTCAGCATATTTACACGGTCGGGCGCGTCGTTATGAACGTCACTCGACTTCAAAAATGAAGTAAAGTTAACCCTAAATGTTGTCATATTGTTTGAGCCTTCTCATATGGAAGTCCATCTGTTGGACCTGAATGAACATCAAAGTTATAAATGAAACTCTCTCTCTCTCTCTCTCTCTCTCTCTCTCTCTCTCTCTCTCTCTCTCTCTCTCTCTGAAAGACGCTCACATTTACCCTTTTAAATTCTTATAGTGTTCTCCCTTGTTAACCTTCACATTCCCTTTCTCGTGGGTGTAATGGTGTTGACTTACACACTCTTCTCTCTCTCTCTCTCTCTCTCTCTCTCTCTCTCTCTCTCTCTCTCTCTATCTCAAAAAATCCAATATATGAGTTCCATGAGAGGTTAAAAATAAACCGTCTTTAGATCTCAAACATCCTTTATTAGACTCCGGCATCAAATCCCATTTACAAGAGGAGATTCCCTTTCGGAACTTATGCAATATTGGTCTCAGCTCAAATCAAATCTGTGGCAGAATCTCCTGAAAAAAAGGGAAAAGGAAAGAAAGAAAGAAACCAAGACAGAAAAAAGGAAGAAAGAAAGAAAGGTGTACAAGGCTAACTTTCCAGTTAATTGATGCAACAGAACAAGTCACAGGAAAAAGATGGAAAATCATCATGCTTTCAGAGGCTTTTGAAGATTTTTTGTATTTAAGTTTGAAATGTAAATTTAAAATGGCTGAAAATAGGTTAGCATATTTAAGTTTTATCTTTATGGTTTTCATAAGTCAACGTTATCTTTTTAGTAAAAAAATGTTTTTTCAACTTATGAATACTGTAGAAAGTAGGACAGGTTTGTAGGTATACACTGTATCATTCAGTTAAAAGTTAAGTATAGCTTAGTTTTACCAGACCACTGAGCTGATTAACAGCTCTCCTAGGGCTGGCCCGAAGGATTATACTTATTTTACGTGGCCAAGAACCAATTGGTTACTTAGCAGCGGGACCTACAGCTTATTGTGGAATCCAAACCACATTATAGCGAGAAATGAATTTCTATCACCAGAAATACATTCCTCTAACTCTTCATCAACCGGCCGGGGGAATTGAACTCCGGCCCATCGAGTGACAGTCTGAAGCTCAACCGACTCAGCCAACGAAGGGCTTGTATCATTCAGTGGTGAATAGTGCAATGTATACCTAAAAACCTGTCCTCTTTTCTATTCATGTATTTCAAAAGCACGTGTTAATTAAAATGATGAGATTTCTTTTTAAAACCCCGAAAGATAAAACACCGAACAAGTTGCCCAGTGAATTACATTAGAATTTAAATAGGAAATTTTTCAAAGTCTCACAAAGTAAAATCATTTCCTAACTTTACTTCGACGTGTTCTTTTACATAAGCTTACTGGAAAGTAAGCCTTTTACACCTTTCTTTATTTTTTTTATTCTTCTGTCTTATGATTAAAAATTTTTAAATTATCTATTTATTTAAAGTTCCATCTAGATGTATACGGGCTAAAAAAAAAGTGTTGAATTGCTACGAGAATAGTAGATATTTTATTTTCCGTCTTTCGAAATTTTATGAATAAGTCGCTGCAGTATTTATGTCCTCGGTTTGAACGTTACATTTCTGCCGAGAGATTACACGGATGTTCTTCTTTCCCTTTTTACCGCTTTGTAGAAAAGTTGGTTTATGTTCGTAACACAAAAGTTTCTTATGTTGCTACCGAGAAGGAAACACTATTTTTTTCGTGTCTTCAGCTTTTATGCTCTGTATAGTTTTTTTTTTTTTAATCTGTGATATTGCCAGTGTGGAGGTTGGAGTTTTATGTGATCTTTCTTGTTGAGTTTTATGTGAGTTTTTTTTTTCTATTTATTTTTATGTGATCTTTTAAGTTTTACGTTTCCTTCCTTATTACAGTATTATATTTCATTTCAGTTACGGTTTATTATATTGCATTAAGATTTACTAAGTACATTTAACTCCAGTTTCCTGTTTAGTGCAGTTAAGTTCAATAGTGTTTTTTTTTTTTTTACTTTTTCATTTCAGGATTTACTACATTCCAATTTTAATCTTGGAATCTCATATCCATTTTTGTTATTTTTAAAGTTTTTCTCTTGATTTATATCTTCACTACCGACATTAAAGTTGTAATGTTTTTTTTTTTACTTGCTTTGTATGTGTTAATAAATTATCTCGAGAACAGTTGGGCTGATATTGTTAAATCCGATTGATGGCATTCATTGGACTCCAACCTCTAGCGGTGGAACCATGTCCCTCATTTATTTTATTTCAACTTATTTAAATGCATCTCAGAGATCCAGCATCGTAGGTTCTGTAACTCTAATAATATTAAGTACCATGTATTCATTTGTAAGAATTCATTTGTTCACGATAAAATGATCTTATAGGATTCCGCTTTCCAAGTACTTTGTTATACCACTTTTACCTTTAAGCCATACGTTATACTTTTCTTACATTTACAGTTTTATGAAATTCCAGTTTTACCTTGTGAGTTCTGTATTGCCCTATTTTTTATCTTGTTAATATCATCTTTTGACCTTCTAAGTCTTATTTCCCAAGACTTGTATATTCCTATTTGTATTATTCAAGTTTCATATCATCCAACACCATATGCCATGAAGTGTTTACATTTAAATGTTATATGAATCCATTTTTAACTTTAAATATTTATACTTGCAGTTTCTTAGTTCTTTGAAAATCCTACCTTCTTATTTTTCTTTTAGATTCGTATAAGTCATTGTTTTCACTTCGGAAATTTTTCATTTCCGTTTTCTAGTTTCATGTAGACCTTTGTTTGATATCTTTCAAGTTTATATCTCCTCACCTTTACTTTCAAATCTTATCAATTCAAATCCTATCGGTTAATCCCATTTTACTTCTCATATCTTATTTCACTGTTGCATTGATATGTATATCCCTTCACTCCAGTTTCTCTTTCGTCCTATTTATTTCATTTGTCTACCATTCCTTTCTTTTTCCTCGCAGTCTTCACTCTCCATTTTTTTAAAAGTGAAGATTGGTCATGCTGACGGACACTATCCTGCAATTTCTAATTACAGCAAAGTAATGCAATTGTCTTCCTGTCTCATCTGGATTAGCGCAGCAGAACGAGAGGTAATTAGATATTCATCGCATGTAAATGAGAAATTTTCTCTTAACATGTTCGGAATTTCTATGCACTTTCCAACGCTGGGGACATTTGTGGGGACGTGTTTTGTGGGATCTCGTTTTCTCCACTGTAGCAACACCTCCTCTCAACCCCCTCCCCCCACGAACTTTGTTTTTGTTCTTTTCCGTAGTGTTTTACTAGAATTTTTTCCTTTTTTTCGGTTGGTGGGGAGTGGGGGTGAGAGGTTGAATTCCCAGTGCTGTGAGTTTGTGTGTGTGTTTTTACCTGTTTGGGCAAATATATCTTTGGATATCTTATGTAATCATGTTTATTTTAATTTTTTCGGAGCGTATTCTCCAAGTATAGTCTGTGCTGATATTTATTACTGCTTTGGGTTGTATTGAGCTTTTCTTTCAAAGCGTATTATGTCTAGTTATTTTTATTTGTCTTCATTGGAGAGATTTTCTGGTGTCTTGAATTAAGGATTTGAGTGAATTACTGTATAGTGAATAATTCCCGGTGTTCCTGATTTTTTATTTAATGATTTCGTGCTATCTTAGTTACGCAAAGCAAATGAGTAATTTTGTAATTATGGAAGAATTCTACGTTGAGGCAAAGGAAAATTGAATTTTCAATTGATGGAAATTACCTGAGCGCTAGTGAGGGAACAGAAACTTAGATAATTGAAAATTAGATAAGTACATTTTCATACATGTGTTTTGGTTTCTCCATATTGATTTTTTACTTACTTTCATTAACCACATTTCTGTTATTTATCAAACTTATTATTGACATTTTTTCAGTATCAGGCTTATTTTACCACACTGAAATTTACGCATACTTATCTCTACAATTCAGACAAATTATTAGTAGGGCTGAAATAAATGTTACCTGCTCATTATAAGGCTGATGTATTACACATTCAAGAACATAATATTATAGATGAGATTAAGGTAAAGTTATTAGATCATTTTGACGTAGTAGTGAATAAGCAAAAATATATTGTACATCAAGTAAAGCAACGTAATTCAGCGTTATTTCTTATTCTGTATTTACTATTTTAAAGAATTGTATATTCATTATCATTTACTTACCTCTCTTGTATATTCATCATCATTTACTTACCTCTCTTTTTTAATACAGGGCTTTTGATTTTTTACTGTATTTACTTATCTATTTTTTTAAATGTAATTCTGTTTATTTTTTACTGCATTTACTTCTCTCTGTTGTACAATGTAATGCCTTTTGTTTCCTGACTGTTTCCAAGACGCATTAGTAACAGCTATTTAAACTCTCCGCAATCTCATGAGGAGCCGGTCTCCTCAAAGCAAGTGAATATTCAGTACCCAATTACATCGCGTAACCAAGTTCCCGTGTACTGGAAGTTACAAGTGATTATCCACCCCCAAGCCCCCTTCTTCTCCCCACCCCCCAGGCTAAAGTGAAGCTCTGTCCATCCTTTAATTGTTAAACTTCACAAGAATCTCCTTTGTGAGGGGGACACCGAAGTAGGAGTCTGCAGGAGGAGTGAAGACTTGGGGTTCGGGTGTTATATTTCGTAGCTTTGGTGGGTGTTTTTAATCAGTTTTTTTTCTAATATGGAAATATGAGGTAAGTGTAAATGTGTATGACTTAATGTGTGGTTACTTTCTTTAAGGTTGTTAGTCCTAATTTTTTTTTTTAGATATAAATCGTTTCCCTGGGTGTAAGCTTTATTCATGAGAAAATACATATACTCATTCATATACGTGCATATATATATATATATATATATATATATATATATATATATATATATATATATATATATGTATGTGTGTGTGTTTGTATGTATGTATATATAATTATATGTATGTATATGTGTATATATATATATATATATATATACATACATACACACACACATTATATATATATATATATATATATATATATATATATATATATATATATATATATATATATATATATATATATATATATATATATATATATATATATACACGTCCCTTGATATGAAGAAGTTTCATCAGCAAATTTTTAAGGTTCTTTGCGGGTTCCCTTCGGCTCCTAGCTGCAACCCCTTTCATCCCTTTTACTGTACCTCCGTTCATATTCTTTTCCTTCCATCTTTCCACCTTCTCCTAACAATTGCTTCAACATTATTCACAGCGCTGAATGACCTCATAGGTCCCAGCGCTTTGCCTGTGGCCTAAATTTTATATCCCAATTCCAGTTCAAGAAAGTTTTGTCCGACAAAGTATTGTGGTGTGATCTACCTCGCCAAGAAGAACATAAAATATTTTTGTGCAGGGTTAACAAGCTGGACACGCCACCCTATTTATAGTTTTCAAGTTACTTTATGGCTAAAACTTATAGCAAAGTTAGTGACTCTTATAGAAAGTGGTAGAAACTCTTAGTTCTGGTTATTGAATGACCGAAAGGTTCCAGAATATTGAGTTAAGCCTACTGACATCGCTTGAAGGGAACTTATTTAGACCCACCATTTTTTCACATTTGTCACTACAGCTCTGCAATGTTAGTATTTTATAAACTTAATGTAGGTATAATAAAGTGTCATATAAACTTAATTTATGTATAATGAAATACCATAAACATAGTACTGAAACACTGATTTTTACAAATGATACCAATCATTTTAATATTTCTAAACAAATACTGTGAATATACAGGTAGGGAATATTCTAGTGCTGAATAATATCAACTTCGTGTGTTAGCAGTTTCGAGGAGACTTCACTCAGAACAAACACCCATTTGCCACGAATAAGCTTTCAGAATTACTCTTAACATTGATGTTAAATAAGCACTGGAATGATGAACTATTCACTGTAAATGTAGTACATTACTGTTGATGTTAAATAAGCACTGGAGTGGTGAACTATTCACCGTATATGTAGTATACATTACTATTGATGTTAAATAAGCACTGGAACGGGGAACTATTCACTGTAAATGTACTACATTACTAATGATGTTAAATAAGCACCGGAATGGTGAACTATTCACTGCAAATGTAGTACATTACTATTGATGTTAAATAAGGACTGGAATGGGGAATATTCACTGTAAATGCAGTGCGTTACTGATGTTCGATAAGCACTGGAATTGTGAACTGTTCATTGTTAGTATAGTGTATTACTGATTTACTATCTGCTAGATACCATTCCCTTCATCATTTGCAGAAAGTAGGTGAAACATCTGAAGATTTATTTAACAATAGAATTCCTAACCAAAATAATTCCGTCAGATGAATGAAAGAACTAAATCTTTAAAACCGTTGTTTGTGTATATTTTTCTTCCTCTTGACCTTCAAAATGCACGGTGTTAATTAGAGTGCACTCCGGGAGTCCACTCGCTCTCTCTCTCTCTCTCTCTCTCTCTCTCTCTCTCTCTCTCTCTCTCTGTGGCGTGCTCGTCTGTTCTTAAAACTTTGCTTCATTATTAATAAGAAACTTGCTCACTGAAAAAGACAAAAAATCGAAATGGTGTTTCTCATTTGTCGGACGAACGTAGTTTTGCCTCAGTTTGTTCGCCTCGTGTTGCTTTGAATATTTGATGGAACTTCATGATCGTAACGAAATTTTATATTCCATTTTCGAGTTGAAAGGACGCTTCATTAATTAGCATGCACACTGATTAGGAACTCCACTCTCTCTCTCTCTCTCGTGCAGGTCTACTCAGAAGCATGCTTTACTCAAATTTATTACTTGAAATATTATAACTTACCTACGTTTAGTATCCATCGTTATCCTCTTCTGAAGATAAATAATTGATAAACAAAATAAAGAGTAAAGTAGTGAATTCAGTAGCTGGCAGTTAGCCTGCATTGGTGGGTCGCAGCTGGGATTGAGAGGGACATGGGATTAGGAACCTTATTCCAGAATTCTTGCTAAAATTTGGGAGGATAGTAACTCACACAACCACACTTTCCAATGAGGACAAGGTGTATCGTTAAATACATACATTCATGCATTCATTCACACATACAAACGTACGTACATACTTATATACATATATACACATATATATGTATGCATATATATATTAATATATATATATATATATATATATATATATATATATATATATATATATATATATATATATACACATTGCTTCGTACTCAAGATACAGAGACGTATAATTTGGGAACAAAGAAACAAATGCTGCTAGTGTTTCATATGACGATTATCTGATTAAAGTGGCCTTTTGATTACAACAACTAAATTTAGGTCCCTCCCGATTTCAGAGTTCCAGGTAATTGGACTTCATAAAGGCTAGTCAGAGAAGGTGAATTGCAGTAAGATGCTGTTACAACATGTTTAAGTAAGATGCTTAATCGTTTTATTAAAAAATAGGAAATAGGAATGTACATAACCCAGAATCAGCCTCTCACGAAACGCCCTCTCTCTCTCTCTCTCTCTCTCTCTCTCTCTCTCTCTCTCTCTCTCTCTCTCTCTCTCTCGTCGAACTCTGTCGTTGGAAGCCAGTAGCGCCACTGAAAGTTCTCTCCTCTGACTCATGTAATTGAACACCTCTCCCCCCCTTCCCCCCAGTTTCCCCTCCGCCCATTCCCCTCTTGCCCTTTAAAGTGAAGCTTTTGAAGCTTCGAAACTCTTTGACTGAAGGTGTCAGGGGTTCGGAAATGCGGGGATATGAGTTGCCTTTCATCCTATTTATAGAAAGGTCACGCCTTTTGTTTCAGGGGCCGTTCGATTCCTTTTGATTATATAGAAGCCGAATCCAAAGGCTTATAATAGGCTTCAGTAATGACGTTTCGGATTTCCATTGTGTTTTGACAGGCGCGTTCTCTCCATAACAATGTGGTTTTTTTCCTTGTGTTTACGAGGTTTGGTCTCTACAACGAGGATTTTTTTTTTTCATCCTTCTTCACCTGTGTCCGGCTGCATTTAAAGCTTTTCATTTCTTTGTATGACATTGTTTTTTAGGGAAAATGCATTGCGACGCGTTGAGACTTCAATAGGATTCGTAAATAAAAAATAGGTATTGTTTCTGTATTTCCTCTGGGGTTGACCAGCTGCATCCCGACAACCATTCCCGTCCGGCAGTTGGGGAAAGTATTGCCAAAACGAGAGAGGAAGATTTACGCCGCGATACAACGTTGCCAGAACTGAACGACACTGGGCTTAATGACGAGGTACAATGAATCGTCATGAAATTTTTTTTTTTTTTTATGAGAAATGGGTGGAATTGGCGTAGCGTATCTCCTCAAAAATACAGAGGTGCGTATGGCCATTTCAAGTACGTGTACAGCAATACAAATGCAAGTGGCGTTAGGAAAATGTTCATGCCATACATCATTTTCCAATTTTATGGGAGAAAGATTCAAACTTGTTTATAATTTGATTTTTTAGAAAAGAAAAGGCCATTGGGAATGACAGCTGAGTGTCCCTGTATGTCTGTGCTCTTAGAAAATGTGGCGGAGGAAGGAAAGACAAAGAAAATGGGATTTAACCCCGAGGGAAGCAATTGGTACGCTTCCTTAGAGAAGAAAGGTTATAAAGATTCGGGAAAATAAGGCAAGGAGGGAGTTCCAAAGCTAAGTATTAGTTGTAAAGAAAGAGTTGTCTAACCATGCAAGACGAAAATGTCTGGTTTCGACTGAGTAAATGCGGGAAGAGGCGATCTGAGAGAAAGAGGTGCTGTCTCCATCAGCTAAAGGGAGCAACGGCCGAAATAATGCCTGTAGAAGGGACACAGCAAGTCACCTGCTTTTTAACTTTGACTAGTAATTGCATGTGAAATGGTGTATTATTTCCGGGTACTGGTACCAGGAATTCTTTGACTTTTGGATAATGTGTTAATGCTCAAGGCCTAATGCATTTTTTCTGTTCCTGTATATTACTTGGTATATCTCCAGTGAGTTCATTAACGGGAACAAAGGGGTTCCATTACCACAAAACAACAATATGATTATGTTTCATTGTGATATCTCCTGTTAGTCTATTGTTGACTCACGTTGTAGGTACTTAGATCGCTTTGTCGTAAAGACATCATTTATGAAATGCTTTTATACGAGTATCCGTTGCTTACGTTCGCGTTAATGTAAAGACATTTATCAAGAAAAAAACCTTCTCTAAGCTTTAGGTAAATTGATACCCTGCAAGAGTGTATTTTTTCTATCAGTTCAATCCATCTGGGAGCGTAAGAAATCATATTGAAAAGGAGACCTGACAGAGAAATATTGCATTCCGTTTTTCTCCCCTCACGTATGGATTCTATGATTGATGAAAAACAATATTTCATCTTTTCTTAGTCGTGTGCTCTCGACAGGGAATTATGCCATATTGAATATGGCCTTCCTTCTGAGAAGAACGCGCACACGCTCCCATACATGGAAAGAGAGAGAGAGAGAGAGAGAGAGAGAGAGAGAGAGAGAGAGAGAGAGAGAGAGAGAGAGAGAGAGAAAGAAATTACATATAAAAATAAAATATATATATATATATATATATATATATATATATATATATATATATATATATATATATAGAGAGAGAGAGAGAGAGAGAGAGAGAGAGAGAGAGAGAGAGAGGAGGAGGTGTTTAGTATATAAGACAGTGACGGATATCAACTACATGGGAAAGTAGAGAGAGAGAGAGAGAGAGAGAGAGAGAGAGAGAGAGAGAGAGAGGCGGGGCTTGCGTATATAGGACAGTGACGGATATCAACTACATGGGAAAGTAGAGAGAGAGAGAGAGAGAGAGAGAGAGGCAGGGGCTTCCGTATATAGGACAGTGTCAGATATCAACTACATGGGAAACGAGAGAGAGAGAGAGAGAGAGAGAGAGGCGGGGGCTTACGTATATAGGACAGTGACGGATATCAACTACATGAGAAAGTAGAGAGAGAGAGAGAGAGAGAGAGAGAGAGAGAGAGAGAGAGAGAGAACTTAAAGCCGAACCGCCAGAATATAAACACAGACGTGTAGCAAATGCTGAAAGACGATCTCCTCCCATTTTGTCCAAAAGCTGTGAGAAAACACAAAACAAATTTCACTTCTCTCTCTCTCTCCTTTTTTTTTTCTTTTATCTGCCGTAAATTCAGGAGAAGTACAGAACGTGCACCTGACAGGAGCTCCCTCATTTGCCCTCCCTTTTCTTTGCTTAAAGTGGTGCCTGGAGGGTCTGTTGGGAGAGTCCGTACTCCCTTTCCCCCCCCGCTCCTACCTATGGGGTGCTGGTACTCTATTACATCCCCCCCCCACCACAGACATTTTTTAAGGCGCTATTTTAGCTACTTTCTTTTAAGGTTCCCGTAGTAGTCGATACATTTGCAGATGAGAGAGAGAGAGAGAGAGAGAGAGAGAGAGAGAGAGAGAGAGAGAGAGAGAGAGAGAGAAGAGAGAGGAAAGAAGGAGGGGATCTAACTGTAAAAGATTTTTACAGGTCAGTAGAGTCCTCATATGTATATATATATATATATATATATATATATATATATATATATATATATATATATATGTGTGTGTGTGTGTGTGTGTGTGTGTGTTGTGTTTGTGTTAGTGTATATATATATATATATATATATATATATATATATATACTGTATATATATATATACATATATTCATATGTATGTTTATATAAATATTTATATACATTTATATACATATATGTGTGTATATATATGTATATATGTATATATAGAATGTGTGTTTTTTACAGAGAGAGAGACAGAGAGAGAGAGAGAGAGAGAGAGAGAGAGGTCACTCAGGGAGAATGCAATTAAACAAAATAAAAGTACGGTACTCGAAATCCATTCCCCATATATCAGTTGCAGTACCCTATTGCGAGTTGACACCATTTATCTAAGTGTTTTACTGAAGTGTATATTGTTTTAAATCTATGGATGCTGAAACTGCTTCAACCAACGTGGGCGTTCAAACCCCTTTCCTCTTTCTGTATTTCTGTCATTCTGTCGCTGACTTTTGGCGTCCGTTCGTTCTGCTGTGTATATTATCGTATTGCAGATACCTTTTGCACTTATGTCTTTTGCTGTTTCTCTGTCTCTTCTTGCTGCCAATTCCTGCATCGTACTGTCCTCCCACCTGGCTCATCGTTTAACCTTCTTTATTTTAATTAATTTCTGTTTCATCACTCATACAAGATTGCAATCTTTGTAATTTGGCGTGAGAACCAATATGTCATTCTTCGTTACTTCATATGTCTGTCAGTCTATCTGTCTGTCTGTACGTCTCCAGCTGCGCATTTCTTATTCCGCGAGTGTTAAAAGTCACCCGTTTGGAAACTCACATTTAAATGAAATACAAAATCAGGAAATGAAATGAGGTCGAATCTGTATAGTTTTAGACTGGAATGATATTTTTGCCATGATAGATGCGGAAATGACTGTAAGGTTCGTAAGCCTTCGTGGATGATGTACTTGAAAATAATAAAATTTTACCCGAGATTGTTACATTTGCACAGCTTTCTGAGGAGAGATGGGAATAGAAATGTATTGTATATGTATACGTATACACACATGCTACACATAAATACACACGCAATCTGCTGTCCCCTAAGGGCAAAGAGTGAGATCTCGACTACATATATCGGGGATTTCATGCTGCATGGCAATAGCTTCTATTTTTGCTTTCCCTCCAAAATAACGCTGACTGCCGTTCCTTTTCCACGAATGCATATCGTAAGCTTGTCTTTTTTTCAAAAAGGACATTACTGATGGATTAATGATGGTGCCCTGGCTGTCTGGATTGGTCACATTTGAAAACCGTTTCCAATGAGCCTGTTTAAGAAAATATGTTTCAGTGAATATTCGCTAAAAGACCAATTTCCCAATTTATTTACCATGATAAACAACGAAAAGGTAATGTAGTATATTCTATAAAGCCTTCTATGCCTAATGCAGTATATCGATAATCGTGACTGAGAATCCCTGTCGGAACACTGTATATATATACATGTGTCTATCTATCTTTCTATACATATATACAGTATATATATATATATATATATATATATATATATATATATATATATATATATATAGAGAGAGAGAGAGAGAGAGAGAAGAGAGAGAGAGATGCCGTCAACAAAAGGTATTGAACTCTTTTAAATAGCTGCAGTTTATACTGCATTTCTATTTCCATCACTAGTAAGCATTATTGACTAACTTCTTTCAAAAGCAATGATAGCAGACATACATACATACATACATACATACATACATACATACATACATACATACATACATACATACATACATGTCTGCTATCATTGCTTTTGAAGGAAGTTAGACATTAATTTTTACTAGTTCTGCATTCCCCTACATTTTGCGGCAAAGGATGGTTCCTAACATGTTTTGCCACCGTAAACCTAGAATTAATATTTCGGGAGAAGAGTGTCTTTTATAAAAACGTGAATTTTTACCTGAATGGTGTATTTTATAATTTTGTATATATATACATATACATACAAACTTACATATATATTATATATATAAATATATATATTATATATATATATTATATATATATATATATATATATATATATATATATATATATATATATATATATATATATATAAAGGAGGAACAGGATAGCCAGAAAACGGGATAAGATTGTAGACATTATTATTTCTCAAATCATACAGAGGCACAGCCGAGCTTTTGGAAACACATAGCTGTTCCTCTGTGTAATTTGAGAAATAATATGTCTAAAATGTGTAATTTGAGAAATAATAATGTCTACAATGTTATATACGTCTTCAGGCTATCCTGTTCCTCCTTAAATTAACTTTTCTATACATATACATATATATACATATATATATATATATATATATATACATACATACATACATATATATATACATATATATATATATATGTATATATATATATATATATATATATATATATATATATATATATATATATATATATATATATATATATATATATATAATAATATATATACCTCAGAGAACGAATGTCCGGGTCTTGCTAAGGCGTAGATTCTGAGAGTAAAATATATATTTGCGATTGTTTAGACAGGGATTCACAGCCAGTCAAGATTAAGAAAGATTTTATGTTTTTAATTATTACCTTAGTATTTATGATGTACTGCATCAGGAATAGAAGGCTGTATAGACTATATTACATCATCTTTTCATTATCTATCATGGTAAATAAATTATGGAACTGGTCTTTTAGCGAATATTCACTGAAACATATTTTCTTAAATAGATCCATTGGTAACGGTTTTCAAATGTGACCAGCCCAGATAATCAGGGCACCATCATTAATCCATCAGTAACGTCCTTTTTGAAAAAAAGACAAGCTTACGATTTGCATTCGTAGAAAAGGAACGTCAGTCAGCGTTATTTTGGAGGGGAAACAAAAATAGAAGCTATTGCTGTGCACCATGAAATCCCCGATATATATAGTTGATATCTCACTCTTTGCCGTTAGGGGACAGCAGATTGTGTGTGTTCATATGCATGTGTAGCATGTGTGTATACACATACATATACATACACACATATACATACATATATATATATATATATATATATATATATATATATATATATATACTGTATATAGACTTAAATGTATGTATTATATACCTTGATATTTTTGCAAACATTACTGTGCGTTTCTGCTACTCTTTCTCTCTCTGTCCTGATATGTATATATATATATATATATATATATATATATATATATATATATATATATATATATATATATATATATATATATATATACACATATATATACTGTATATATATAATACACATATATAATAATATATATATATATTTATATATATTATCATTATTATTATTATTCAGATGAACCCAATTCATATGGAACACTCCATTGACTAGATATTCAAGCTTCCAAAGAATATGATGTTTATTTGAAAGAAGTAACAGAAGGTAATGGGAAAAACAGAAAGAAGAGGTCAGTTATTAGAAAAAATAGATTAAAAAGCTGATAAAGAAATAGATAAAAATGTGAGTAAATCATTAAATTACAAGGAAAATTTATCTAGGGTCGTTTTGCATCTTCGCTTGAACTTTCGAAGTTCCAATTGCACATCCTCAGGGAGGCTGTTCCACAGTCCAACGGTGTGAAGAATTAAGGGCTTCTGGAACTGAGACTTTCGGCATCGAGGCACATTTACTGCACGTTAGTTCTGCTGTTGAGCAAATCTGATTGCTCTCGGCAAGTATTATACCTTAGTTTAACCAGACCACTGAGCTGTTTAACAGCTCTCCTAGGGCTGGCCCGAAGGATTAGATTTATGTTACGTGGCTAAGAACCAATCGGTTACCTAGCAACGGGACCTACAGCTTATTGTGGAATCCGAACCACATTATAACGAGAAATGAATTTCTCTCACCAGAAATAAATTTCTCTAATTCTTCATTGGCCGGTCGGAGAATCGAACGCAGGACCAGCAGAGTGCTAGCTGAGAGCGATACCCACCCGTCCAATGAGGAACTGCTCTCGGCAAGAGTAGAGGACCAGGGATCAACTGTGAATCTGAAAGATCTCTGTTAAAATGCAGATTATGAAAAAGTCATATCTGCTAATGTTAGGAAACAAACCTACTTTCACAAGCCACGCTGTCTAAAAGAGATAAATCTCTAGCAGAAACAGGCATCCACACCGGAGAACAGCAAAGGAAGGACAAATGACCTAAATCAGCATTGATTTTATCACTGCTATAAATATATGAGGCCTTACGTACAATACCTAACTTTCGTGCGGCATTTGCTGACACTTTCATTAGATGTTTCTCAAAAGATGCTAGTCAAAAGCTACACCAAAAGTTACATGCATATACTGATTACATACGTGCGCGTGTGGCTTTGTGTAAGCTAGATTTGCGCAAGATCAGATATATGTCAAAAAGCCACTGACCTCTCTCTCTCTCTCTCTCTCTCTCTCTCTCTCTCTGCGGCGAGAGGAAATTGCGTTGAGTGTTACACGATTCCGAGGTCCTCCCTCCCTCCCTCCCTCCCTCCCTTTGTTTCCCCATCCTGGTATAGGCCTGCGGGACACGACCTTCCTTTGAAATCCCCCAAACAAGATTAAGAATTTCCCCTTAAGAACCGACCTTCTGTTGCTTGGGACGCTGGGGAGGACGGTGTGGTGTTCGGGCAATGGGGTTAGTGGGTCCCTTTTGGGAAAGACGAGAGAGGGCCGAGGAAAGATGGAAGACGCTCTTAGTGGATGTATAAAGTATAATCTTAACGAAAGGGATTTATTTGTAGATTTATTTTATAGACTACAATGTCAGTTTATTTGGTCTTTTGTTATAGGAAAGGGTAAAATATAATACAGTGTCAGTTTATTTGGTCTTTTATTTTAGGAATGGGGAAACAGTAGTTTGAAATGGTCTGGATGCTTTGAATGGATTATGGCATTAATTGAGGTTCATTTGATTTATGGTGCAAAAGCCCTTTTGGAACGTTGGCGAACGTATGGGTTCATTAATAAACGTTTTTTAAATATCATTTATACATTCATACTACTGATTAGTGGCGGAATCACTGTGCTCAAAAATTCCACTTCATTGCTTGCTTCATACCCTGTACAAAGAGCTCCTCAGCAGCACTTCGAACCCTCATACAAACGCCATTACCTTTCACTCTTCCTAGTATTAATGAACCTCCTTTTCAATATGTATTTTTCACGTTGTCTATCTAGCACTAGGTTTTCTTTTCTTTCTGCTGAATGTAAACCTCCTTGTTCATGTTTGTTTGTATGTTTTCCATTTTGTTTGCATTCGTTACGCATGCCTCCTTATATGTCCGTTTGTTTTGCATTGTTGTTCTGTTATGGAACTTTGCCAGCTAGATGCAAAACTCTGTATCTTGCGCTGATGCTGTTTTACATTGTCCCTTTTCCAGTGACATATACGTCAACCCCTCTCCACCCATCACGTACACATGGGACTTTAAGTATATTAATATTGAATTCACTTCCAAGGACTTTTTTTTTCCTGGTTGCTGCCACTGACGTCAAAGGTTAAAGGTCACGCGAAGAGGCTATATCCAGAGAGAGAGAGAGAGAGAGAGAGAGAGAGAGAGAGAGAGAGAGAGCAGACGAAGCCACAGGGCATCTCACTTGGTAACTCTTGCATCACAGAAACACGTACTCTCTCTCTCTCTCTCTCTCTCTCTCTCTCTCTCTCTCTCTCTCTCTCTCTCTTCCGCGAAACACGGCATGCAGGTGACTCAGCAATCAATGCCTGCATTTGTTACCTTTTTTAGAACTCCTGGTTTATCATAGACCCAAGCGAGAGAGTGAAGGTGACAGACTGGTGCTTCTCTTTTGCGATGCCTCTTGTTCCTTAGAGGAGGTGGCTCCGGAAGGTGTAAGCCTTAAGGTTTTCGGCGGATCTTTTGGGATAAGGTTTCTAGCCTCATGCCCGCCTCTCACCTGATTGCCACAGTCATGTAACTACCAGGTACGTAATTTCTTGCTAAGACAAGCGTTGACAAAGCGGTTATTGACGACTTTCGGTCAGGAATCAAATTCGAATAAGAATTATGTGAAGTCAAGGGAAAGATCCCTGGTGTTAAACAACGTTGCCTGTTGTCGGTATGTGGTCTGGGTGACTACCTAGGAATACCAGACGGTGCTGGCACATAAACACCTGTGACCATTATTACCTATGGTAGGTGGATCATTGGGTCATAATGAGACTTGAAAAGCTAATAGGTCGAATGAATAAATTTTATGGTATATATAGACTTAAAGAATTAGGCATGAATTTAATTGCAGAAGTCTGATGCAGCAGAGAGCAGTTAGTAGGGCGAATGAATCTGCTTTAATCGCTGAGAAACGAGAATTAAAAGTTTTAACTGAGCGTGGAGGACAGAGTTTTGTGCTGATTAACATAGAATTCTTCGGGAACTGTTTTGATGAAGTCAGAATCTTAAGAACAATGATGGCCAGTAGTCATGCGGTTCCACTGGATTATTATTTTTAATAAAGGGATCCAGACTAATTTTTTTTTTAGGATACTACGAAATCTATGGTTTTTACACGCATTTTTACTCTGATTTTTATCACAGATTCGTGTCCGAAAACTGAATGAATTTTTAAAACAGATTTTATGTCCGAAAACTGAATGAATTTTTATCTCAGATTTTATGTCCGAAAATTGAATGAATTTTTTATCACAGATTTGTGTCCGGAAACTGAATGAATTTTTATCACAGATTTGTATCCGAAAACTGAATGAATTTTTAACACAGATTTTAAGTCCAAAAACTGAATGAATTTTTAACACAGATTTTATGTGGGAAAACTGAATGAATTTTTATCACAGATTTTATGTCCGAAAACTGAATGAATTTTTATCACAGATTTGTGTCCGAAAACTAAATTAATTTTTATCACACATTTGTGCCCGAAAACAATGAATTTTTATCACATGTTTCGTGTCCGAAAACTGAATGAATTTTTAACACATATTTATGTCCGAAAACTGAATGAATTTTTAACACATATTTATGTCCGAAAACTGAATTAATTTTTATCACAGATTTGTTTCCGAAAACCGATTGAATTTTTATCACAGATTTGTGTCCAAAAACCGAATGAATTTTTATCACAGATTTGTGTCCGAAAACGGAATGAATTTTTATCACAGATTTGTGTCCGAAAACTGAATGAATTTTTATCACAGATTTGTGTCCGAAAACCGTATGAATTTTTATGACAGATTTGTGTCCGAAAACTGAGTGAAATTTATCACAGATTTGTGTCCGAAAACTGAATCAAATTTTATGACAGATTTATGTCCGAAAACTGAATGAATATTTATCACAGATTTGTGTCCGAAAACTGAATGAATTTTTATCACAGGTTTGTGTCCGAAAACCGAATGAATTTTTATCACAGATTTGTGTCCGAAAACTAAATGAATTTTTATCACAGATTTGTGTCCGAAAACTGAATTAATTTTTATCACAGATTTGTGTCCGAAAACTGAATGAATTTTTATCACAGATTTGTGTCCGAAAACTGAATGAATTTTTATCACAGATTTGTGTCCGATAACTGAATGAATTTTTATCACAGATTTGTGTCCGAAAACTGGATGAATTTTTATCACAGATTTGTGTTCGAAAACTGAATGAATTTTTACCACAGATTTGTGTCCGAAAACTGAATGAATTTTTATCAAAGATTTGTGTCCGAAAACTGAATGAATTTTTATCACAGATTCGTGTCCGAAAACTGAATGAATTTTTATCACAGATTTGTGTCCGAAAACTGAATGAACTTTATCACAGATTCGTGTCCGAAAACTGAATGAATTTTTATCACAGATTTGTGTCCGAAAACTGAATGAATTTTATCACAGATTTATGTCCGAAAACTGAATGAATTTCATTCGTTTCATTTTTCTTTACTCGCTTCCAAAAAGAAAATAAACTTATTTAGGAATTCCCACAAATGAGTTTACTGAATGTTAATCCACTTCTTTCTTTGTGGAAAGGTAACTTTTTCAGGTAGAGCCTTGGCTTATAATAAGAAAAAGCCAGGAAGATAAGTCATCCATATTATCTGTATTATCGTAAACAAATATTGAAGCCTTTGTTCTTTGTATTAAAAACTCGTTCTTAATTTGTAGTGATCCATTATAATCTGTAAGACAGTGAATTTAAAAAAAGAATTGTGTTTGTTTTGCATTGCCGAGTTGCGAAACCTTTATTCCTTCAACGAAACCAGCTATCATGAAATGTAATGGTCCATTCTCGTGTAAATTACGAAATAAAAAAAAAAGTGAAAATGTCAGGTGGACATTTCTGCTCACCCCCTCCCTCCATCTCCCATTCCTCCACGCTCGCCCCACCTGGCACCCGAAACAATAAAGAGTGAAATTCCTTCGGAAGAAGATGAAGAGATGACAATGGAAGGAGAATAAGCGCCGAAGGATAATTTTTCCCCGAGAACTATTCCGGTTTCATTTGTGCGAAATCGGAGATATTAAGAAGGCTGTCCTCGAAATTAGACTTTACATATTTGGGCAGAGGTGAAACGGAGGGGGTCGGGGAGGGGACTGGGCGTACGGGGAGAGGGGAAAAGGGATGATCGAGGGGGGGAAAAAGTGGGAGAGAGCGAGGGGCCATGGATGGAGAAAGGAGGAGGAGGTAAAGACAAAAAATGGAAAAGAGAAAGTAGAGAGTAAAACGAGAGGAACTCGGGGGGAAGAGTAGGGATGGAGAAAGGAGGTAAAGTGATGAAGCAGGGAGTGAGAAGAAAAGAAAATGAGGTGGAAGGGAGAGGAGGGGAAATAAGAAGAAAGTGATGATGTGAGGAATGGAAATGTGTCAAGTGGGTAAAAGTTGTTTTTTGAAAGACGACGCTGTCTCTCCTCGCCGTTTTCTCCCTTTCCTTCAAGATTCCTGCAGCTTTCTCCCTTTCCTTCAAGATTCCTGCATCCTCTCGTTCTGTTTTCGTTTCTTTTCGACTTCTCAGTTTGTTGGTGTCCGGTCGAATGCAGTTGGATAGGAATAATTAATTCGTTGCTTGCTTTTATTTTTTCAGAGAGAGAGAGAGAAGTGACTCGGTTATTCCGTCTCGCAAGGAAGGATTATATTTGCCAGCGAAAACTGTGTGTTTTTTTTTCTAGACTTCTAACATAATTTAGTTTGCATATTCATGAAAGACTGCTGACTGCATGACGGTTGATTGCTTGTTGCATGATTCAGAAGAACAACAGAAATGTTCAGAAATTAAAAGACAAACAGAATTCTTTCCTGGGCAACATGTAAAACAAACGGCACATGACCGCTGGCATGACTGTGACCTCCGTGCGTTTGTGACTTTGCACGAGAGAGAGAGAGAGAGAGAGAGAGAGAGAGTTCAATGTCCAATCTTCTGTGATGTTTTGACTCGACTGTCATGGAAGCATGCTAGGTCACTGCACTGCTGAGGTTAGGGAAAGGTCGCGGGCATGAGTCATTTATTCCTCTCTGAAACTTCCTTCTTTTATCTATCTATCTATCTATCTTCCTATCTATCTATCTATCGATATACAATTGGGGGTTTATACTTTTTAAAATCATTGATTCCGCTGATTCATAACTCTTGTTCACCTGGTTTTTTGGTCACCATATTTTCTGTATTTTTGATTTACTGATTAATGTACGGGTATGTGCAAGTAAGTGCGTAACTTTTATCTAATGGAAATTAAGACATAACAAAAGCACAATTTTGGATCCAGGCTCTTGGAGGCAAGAGATTTAGTAACACCTTCTTAGACGACATATATCAATATAATTGATTAATTTATTGAAGTAAGCAATTGTCGTCACAAATCTTGTGGTGTTCGTCAACATCAGCATGAAAGAAAACAATACTAAATATAGACAAATTAATAAAATAAAAGATTGACCTAAGTTTCCGGTGTACACCCAAGGTGGAAATGAAGAGTTAACTTTAACATACCAAGTCATTATTAATGCATCTTTATGAGACGTGTGTGTGTGTGTGTGTGTGTGGAGCGTGAGTCTCATTATGGACCTCATGTTAACTGAGTTTACAACAAAGCTGACTTCTGATATTTAATGTCAATTAAATATTCGAAGCAGTGTTGTAGCCTATGTACTCGTAACAGAATCTTGGGTACGCGAGCGTGTAGCTTGATAGCTTATTGCTTTTTTCTTCTTGTATAGCTACCTTGGTAACTAGTGTTTAAGTTTTCTGTAAAAGAAAACTATCGTGCCGGCTTTGTCTGTCCTTCCGCACTTTATCCTGTCCTCACTTTTTTCTGTCCGCCCTCAGATCTTAAAATCCACTGAGGCTAGAGGGCTGCAAATTGGTATGTTGATCGTCCACCCTCCAATCATCAAACATACCAAAGTGCAGCCCTCTAGCCTCAGTAGGTTTTATTTTATTTAAGGTTAAAGTTAGCCATGATCGTGCGTCTGGCAACGATATAGGGCAGGTCCCCACCGGGCCGTGGCTGAAAGTGTCATGGGCCGCGGCTCATACAGCATTATACACTGTACAGGAAACTCGATTGCGCCGAAGAAACTTCGGCGCATTTTTTACTTATTTCTATTCTTGATTAATCTCGGCATTGCTGTGTTAAAATTCTTCATTTTACAAGGTTGCTCTAGATTTATTTCTAATGTCACCTTGACTTTCCTCTCTCTCTCTCTCTCTCTCTCTCTCTCTCTCTCTCTCTCTCTCTCTCTCTCTCTCTCTCTTTTAATGTAAACCTGACTTGATTGGATTGCCTTCTTTAATTTTCTCACTTTATTAATTTCTCTCTTTGTCCCTCCTACGCACACCCACACTTAATTAATTATAAAAATTAATTATTCCTGGGTAACTAGGAGTGCTTTGTATCCCCCCCCCTTTTTTTTTATTAATCTTGTTTTCATTTTTTTACTAGAGTATATGTACCTCACTGGTGATGCTACATTTAGTCGTGTTACGTAAGGTGTCAGTCATAAGACCAGTTTTTGATACCCTGAGTTGTGACTTGAAGCCAGCACAGTGACTCTATCCAGTCTTAGTTTTGAATGATCTTCTTGGAATTATTATTATAATAACTATTATAAACTTTCCTTGGTGTGCTTTTCCCGTTTATTTATTATGCACGCATTAGAATACATACATACATACATATATATATATATACATATATATATAGGTATGTATGTATGTATGTATGAATATATATATACATACATATATATATATATATATATATACATATATATATATATATATATATATATATATATGTATGTATGCATACATACATGCATACCCAATGCAGCACGAAGGAATACATGCTTGAGAATATCAAAAAATCCACGGAAGGAAGGTGAGTGAAAACCAGGACTTTGAACAAGTACTTTCGTAGTTCATTCTACATTTTCAAGTTGATACATGTGTGTGTACATATGTATTTTTGTTTGTGTTTCTTCCTTAAGACACGTTAAATATTAGCAGCCAGTTAACATTTACACCTTTTTACATGTTCCAGTTTTTATAGTTTTCTTAAAGTGTCTAGAAGCTTGATAAGTAAATCGCCGTTATTCACTGCACTTGTATTCCTGTGGTTAGGACACTCACCTGACTAGCGAGAGGTCTCAGGTTTGACTTCCGGCTGAGCCGCATTTTAAGATTGTTACGATAAATCCTGTTGTTATTTGTTATTATATGTATCGAACCCTTCTCCTTTTTCGCTGCTTTTTTCCTTATTTTTTTTTTGACATATTGGCGTTCTGCTCCGTGGAAGCTTCCTTTGCAAATACTCTGCGTTGCGGCTTGTTTCACAATGTTGCTTGTGCATTAGGAATAATGATAATGATAATAAGAACAAGAGTTTTACTATCATTGTTATTAGTATTATTAATGTTTTTTCTTGAACATTGGTTTAAATTATTTTTTATTTTTCTCATTTTTGGTTTTATTTCAAGATTTAATTTCCGGATATTTAATGTTGACTTGCTTATCTATTTAACGCATTTTACATACGCAATATCCAGTTCCAGGTAGGAAAGTAATTACTGAATAAATCTCTCCTCCTCTCCTTAGACTAGCATGTTGGGTCGGCAGTATAGTTGTAATGACTTATGCTTGGTTAGGGGCTCCAACGTAAACAAACCTTTGATGCTATTTATGCTTACTCGGGGGCCCTTCTCTTTGAGAGATGCCGCAAACACCAGGACTCCTTGATGAAGGTGATGTTTAGATAGACATGAATGTTGACAAGAAATCTGAGAGTCTTTCGTGTTGTATTTGACTTCGCTACAGTGCTAATGGAGTTTCTAAATGATCGTGCTTATGGGATTGAAGTATTGTTATTATTATTATTATTATTATTATTATTATTATTATTATTATTATTATTATTAGGAAGGAAGAAGACCCTCTTTCAAGCATATTTTGTTGAAAAGGATGCTGCGTTGTGCGAATTGATTTTATATTGAGTTTTTCAATTTTTCTTATAATTCTCCTTTCTTCCACGTCAGTATTGGTCAATAACTGGCCAGTGTTCATATTTCGGTGGATTTAAACAGCGTTTTCACTGCAGCAACCTGCTCTTTCTAAGAATAAAATTCTGCTGTAAAAACGCTGTTTAAATGCACTGAAATATGAACATTGGCCAATTATTGACCAATATTGACGTGCAAGAAAGGCGAATTATAAGAAAAATTAAAAAGTTTTAATATAAAATCAGTTCGCACAAGGCAACCATCTTTTTCAACAAAATATTATTATTATTATTATTATTATTATTATTATTATTATTATTATTATTATTATTGTGCTTACAGTCATCGTTTTGTACCACAGTCAGCAAATAAGTCAAGAACGGAGATCATTAACATAAAGTAAAAATTCTACTTACACAGAGAGGTTAAATTTCCATTAAGAAGAGCTACTCAGAATAAAAAAAAATTAGTAAACCATCTCTAATACGAATTAGCCATTTTTAGAGTAAAGTACCAAAGTAACGCCATCTGCTCACTTTTCATAACTCATTTAGGAAGTGTAGTCGGCAGAAAGTTACGCATCCTCCAGAATTAAGTTTTCGTTAAGAGCGACTTTGTCTCCCTGGCTGTAGCTCCGGCTTTCGAAAGATTTCTGAAGTCAGTAACTTTCTGCTCTTTGGCTAATGCCGTTAGTCCAGGTCAATGTTGGAACCATGTATGAAAGACGGGAGCCTTTCTGCAAGGAGAGAGAGAGAGAGAGAGAGAGAGAGAGAGAGAGAGAGAGAGAGAGAACAGACCACACAGCCGCGGAAAATTTTCAGAACGGTCGACTCTTAAGATGATAATCGCCACGTCTAATAATGTATTGTGATTGGGTCTTACAACATTAGCCAGAATTAAGTATAATCATTTGTCTTCCAAAGCCCCCCCCCCTTTTTTCCAGTCGATTTTCGAAGCCAATTCGAGATCTTTATTGACCATAGTAAAGTCTATGGGTATATTTAGTTGTTAGAAATGATACCCTTTTCTCTATCATTGCATGTATTTAGGCATTAATGAGTAAAGGTATTTTTATGGTTTATATTTTGTTAATGGGAATTTAGGAGAAGTTTGTCCAACTGTTGGCTTTTTATGTGTCGTTTGTTTCTGCTGCTCAATAAGAAAAAACTGCTCTTGTTAAAAGTAGCTGTTGGGTAAATTATGGAAAAGTAGTGTATTCTTTGAAGAGAGAGAGAGAGAGAGAGAGAGAGAGAGAGAGAGTCTGCGTTTTCACGACAAAGAAAATACTTCAAGGGAATATGTCTTAGTTATTTTTCTTACAGAAACCCAGCTAACAGTTTAAGATACGATAAACGAACACAAATTCATTAATAAATAGCTATGTAAACATAGCCGCAAATTAAAAGAGACGGGATGAAAATGAAAACTAATTAAGAACATAAGATCAAGGGAAGAAAGTCAAAGACGCCGCAACGCAAGCTTCAAAAAAAAAAAAAAAAAAAAAAAGACAAGAAAGGAAGCAACGCATCTCCGGGAATAAGAAGAGAGGGAAAGAGAGAAAAAGAAATAAGTCATAGCAGTGAAAGGGAGAAGGGAGGGAAGTCAGCTCAAGAATGACATTCATTAAAAACAACGAAAAGAGTCGACAGAGACAAGGCACAGCGACCTTAAGTTTGTTTTATCCGAGATTCTGTTTACCGCCGCCCTATTGAAGGGGTGGGGTGTCCTCTCCCCTGGGGGTGGTCGGAGGATGGGGGGGGGGAATTATGAAATTAGATGTGAAATGATGATTTCAGTGTTTTTCCCTCGTTGTTTGTTCGGAAGAATTTTTGTTTGCAGGTTTGTCGTCTGTGGGAGAAGGCATTTTGATTTTAGTGAAAGGTAGATGGGTTGAAATCCTTTTCTGAGGAATTATGCAAATATTTTTTTTATATATATTTATCAATATTTGCAATATTGTTGGTTGCATTATAATTGTAATCTAACTGCATTCAAAAGAAAGAGAAATGTTACAAAATCATTTTAGCCTTGTAACATTACAAACAAAATGAACTTACCGTTATTTAAATTTTTTTCCGGTGTTGAAACGACGGCCAAAAGCATTCCTTTTGTATTCACCGTATATAAGTAAACACGCCTTCGTAAGACCCGGAATACACTTGAAGGTTCGGAAAATGTAGGTGCTGTAGCGTTCTTTTTTTCCCTCTTTCGTCTGTTGATTCTCCTCCTTTCAATAACAAATTCTCTTCGTGTTGCTCGTAATGAGCACTTCTGAGGAAGAAAAAGAAAGCAAAAGGAGAGAGAGAGAGAGAGAGAGAGAGAGAGAGAGAGAGACCGTGTTTTCATAATAAAGAATATTTTTAAACGGATATGCCTTAGTTTTTTCTCTTAGCGAATATTTTTAAACGGATAAACTTAGTTATTTTTTTCTTAGTGTTACAACAACTTATATTTTTGATACGATTAATATAAATAATTATATATATATATATATATATATATATATATATATATATATATATATATATATATATATATATATATATATATATATGAATACAAACGTCAAAGTAAAAGAATATGAAAGAAAATGTAAATTAATTTAGGTTTTGAGGTCAAGGGAAGGAAGTCAAAGACACCGAAACGCAAGCTTTTAAAAAAAAAAACTCAAGAAAGGAGCGACGCATCTCTGAGAGAGAGAGAGAGAGAGAGAGAGAGAGAGAGAGAGAGAGAGAGAGAGAGAGAGAAGGAGGAAGCCAGCCCAAGAATGGCATTCATTAAAAACAACAAAAAGAGTCAACAGAGACAAGGCACTGCGACCTTAAGTTCGTTTTATCCGAGAGTCTGTTTACCACTGCCCTATAGAAGGGGTGGGGTGTCTCTCCCCTGGGGGTGGTCGGATGGTAGGGGGGAATTATGAAATTAGATGTGAAATGATGATTACGATCTTTTTCCCTCTTTGTTTGTTTGGGGAGAGTTTTATGTTTGCAGGTTTGTCGTCTGTGGGAGAAGGCGTTTTGATTTTAGTGAAAGGTAGATGGGTTGAATTCCTTTGGTGAGGGATTATGCATGTTTTTCTTTTATACATTTGTTAATAATTGCAATATAGTTCGTTGCGTTATAATTATAATCTAACTGCAATTAAAAGAAGGAGAAATGTTGCAAAATCTTTTTAACCTTGTAATATTACAAGCAAAGGCGAACATAACGTCTTTTATTTTTTTTTCTTATATTGAAACGACAGCCGACAGCATTCCCTGTATGCTCATGCAAACAGACATATATATTCATAATATCCGGAATACAGTGGTATGCACTTAAAGATTCGAAAATGTAGGTGTTGCAGCGTCCTTTTTTTTCCCCTCTCTCATTTGTTGTTTCTCTCCCTTCCACTTCCTTTCAATAACAAAGTTGCTCGTGTTGCTCGTAATGGGTGCTTCTGAGGAAGAAAAAAAGTAAAAGGAAACTGAGAAAGAGAGGGAGAGAGAAAGAGAGAAAGAGAAAGAGAGAGGAAATGGCATTGGAGGAAAGAAAATAATGCTTTTGTCTTCGTCTGGACCTTACTGTCGAAACTCATTTAGGCAAAGGTCTCTTGACAGACACGTTTGTTATAAGAACCATTTAGGTGATGTCAGTTTGACCATTGCTGTGTTCTTTTCTCTTTCATTATTATTATTATTATTATTATTATTATTATTATTATTATTATTATTATTATTATTATTCAGTAGATGAAACCTATTCATGTGCTTTCCTGTTTTTTTTTTTTTACTCTTTTTCCTTTATTTTCATTGTTGGCATTTGATATATTAGTTTTTGATGTGAGTTACAAAAGCAAATGAATAAAAGTTAGAGAAATGTGCATCGATTGACTGCATCTCAAAGGAAGAAGGTTTTTAACTGGATAAGGAAAAACACAATATCTTAATTTTTTTTCTGAATCTTTATCAATTATTTTAATTATATTTATTGATTGCTTATGGGTCGACAGTACCACGCTAGATATGGTCATGAAAGTTTGAAGAATTCCTGTGACCACCCGACTGAAAAATCAGTCTTAAAAATGAAGAGAAAAATCCTTGAACGACATCTTTGATACGACATACACGCATAGTTGCACAGACTTACACAAAGGACCCTTAGGTGCCGGGGGAAGAAAGAGTGGGCGAGAGGGGAGGCGGTATACAGGGCTTCATGGAGCTTTCTTTTAAGTTAGTTGATTCCTTTTATCTCTGAGTTATTTCCTGCTTGATTTGACTTTTACTGCTCAGATTTATCTCTCTTTACTTTCTTGTTTTCTCGTAAACTGAGGAGCTTCCGGAAGATCGCCGTGGTCTATGCTTGGGTCTATTTGAGACAGAGAGAGAGACGGACAAAATGACAGATAGATTACTATTAATAGTTATTTGTTAATATTTGTAGTGTTAGTTCCGTTCGGATATAATCCGATGCC